>NW_024426774.1:1039232-1120441 GCF_017311325.1 Ursus maritimus
CCTCTTGGTCATGGACACAATAATAAAATGGTTATTGCTGCTCTGGATAAATTTGGAGGTGGGGACAGGGACAGAGTGAAAAGCAAGGAAAATTTCCAAGGCCATTTCCTCCCAGAGCGTATTCTTTGACATCCAAGTTGGCCAGGTTGACAAAACAGCAATCCTTGAAGCATGCTGTCTGTGACACGGATGAACGCCTTCTTCACTTCTTGAATGTTTCAAGATGTATCTTTATAGCAACAAACTAAAATGAAGATTAATGGGAGGAGGGAGACGCAGAGCTAAATCTTACCCCACCAGGAATCATGGAGCACGAAGCAGCCCAGAGAGTTTGGCTGGGAGGGCTGCCAAGAGGGCTGTCAGAGCAACAGTGGAAAGAATCCGTCTCCCCTGGCAGGGACCACTTCCCTCTCACCTCCTGGAGAAAGAGATGCATTTCCTAGAATAGATTCAAATCTCTTACAGTCCAAGGTCAGAGACACCTCTGTCCAGCTTCGCTTCCATTTCCAGACAAGGAAATAAGGACACCGATGCAGTCTAACTAAAGTTGAAACGAATGTAGTCCACGTTTAAGTTTGGGCCAAGAAAGTTCTTTCAAAATCTGGTCTCGGAGTTTTGGGTTTCTCCACTGACTTAGTTTCTGTTCTCAATGAAAAAAAGGCTTGAAGGTGGGAAGGGTGGAGAATTAGGCACGCGGTGTCGAGGGAGTACAAGACCACATTCAGGACAGCCGGCTTTGGGGTCAGACAACACCGGCTTCGGATCCTGATCGCACCACTAATGACCGTGTGATCTTAGGCAAGTAACTTCACCTCTCCAAGCCTCAGACTCCCGTTGTGAAAAAATAAGCCTGATATTATCTTTGTCACCCAGTTGTGCAGATTAAATGAGCTAACATATGCAAGGTGCATAACATAGCCTGGATACAGAGTAGATGCGAGCCAAATGTTAGTTTCCTTCCTTTGCAAATTACCTTTTTAGAATTTCTGAATGCATTCACACCGAAAAGTACTACTGAGAAAAGTGTCTTCAATTACACTTTGTAGAGAAGATGAAACATATGGGAGGAAGATATTGATCCCAAGCTGCCAAAATTATTTTTGTGGAAGGAAAATTCGAATCACTCCAGATCCATACTGCGCTCTTTGCTGCAGGTGTGCCTACAAAGTCTTGGACGCTATTAAGTTGAATATATTCATTATGACATAAATAGAATTCGGGGAGCTGCTTCATTCAGGTTGGAGCTTTGAGTGGCACCATCTTCTGTAGAATCACTCCATTGGGTATGTATCAACACATTTGAAAATGTCAGACTGGGAAGAAGACGTTTTCTCTCTGGGATTTGAACACCTGGTGTGAGAAAATCTAACAGAAAGGTGATGGCAGAGAAAGAAGAGAATAATTCTTATTCTTTCTATATAATCTAGGCAAGCAACACTGAGCAAAGCAATAGCTCTTCCTCTTCACATTTTTATTTGATACATATTTAATGGCTTTTTGCAATAATCTGTGGGGCATGTTTGCATTGAAATAGTAAATTTCTTAGATACGAACAGGTCAAGAGCGTTATAAACTTCGTATCATGCAGCTCCATCGACAGAGAAGTGAGTGGCTAGTGGGGACAGTCGGGCACTGGGTGTACTGCAGGAAGCAAGGGGTTGGAGGAAAGACATGAGCAAAGTATTCATTCTATACTGTGTGTCAGGCACAGTGTTGGGCACTGAGAGACGTATCACTTGAACATCACATTTTCATGAGGTCAGAATTACTGTCCCATTTTAGAGAGGAGGACATTGAGTCCAGTAAAATCTAACTAGTAAATGACAAGGGTTAGCTTTGAACCCAAATGTGTCTAACTCCAAAGACTAGCCTTGCCCAGTGACCCATACTGCCCACCCAAGGACCTCAGATGGGCTCTACCCCACCTTCTCCCTCCCTTTATGGTGGAACCATTCCCATCCCAGGGAGGTGAAGTGCATCGCTTCAGGCCAGATAGTGAACTCATCTAGAAGGCTGAAGCAGAACCCAGCTCCTTGGATGGCGGTACAGTTCATTTTCCTCCAGGTAACCCTAATCAGAAAGGCCCCTGGATACGGGCATTGCAAACCTGCTCCTTGCTCAGCAATCTCCAGTTCAGGAAACAGAACTTGCATTTACCCACGTGCTATGGGCAACTGGAGTCCTCCACAACACCTCCCTTTGTGTTACCCCTCCAACTGATATGTCAGCATATCCTATCATCTCTACCTCCAGAAAGCCACCCACACCTCCAGCGATCCCACTGCTCCCTCCTGGCTCTGAGCTGCCACCAGCTCCATCAACAGAGAGGTGAGTGGCTAGTGGGGACAGTCGGGCACTGGGTGTACTGCAGGAAGCAAGGGGTTGGAGGTTTGCATGGCAGAGAAAGAAGAGAATATGCATGATTGTGGTGATTGATGGTGCATGATTATGGTGGCCTCTCAATTGCTACTCGTCACTCCCGATGCTCTGTCTTCTGCATAGCAGCTTCAAGAGCATTTCCCTTCTCTCATTCATTCACTCATTCATTCATTCAACAACTATTTCCAAGCACTTATTGTGTGCCAGGCGCTGTTTTCAGTGGGAGTTCACTGGTGATAAAAATAAGCTAGAAGCCTGACCTTGTGAAGTTTACACTTTAACAAGGGGAAGTAACCAGACAAGTAGAAAGATAAGTATGTACAACATACAGGAAGTTGCATTGTGAAAAAAAGTGGGGAAGCGGGTAACATGTTAGAGAGGGTGGACAATGAGGCCTGAGAAGGTGACGTGGCCGTGAGCACCTGCGGGGACTGAGGAGTGAGCCGTGCACATACCTGGGCAAGGGATGCTCCAGGCTGAGGTCCTGAGATAGGACGAGCAGAACGAGCGCAGTCCAGGAGTGGCACCGTGGCCAGAGGGCTAGAACGGAGAGAATGGTGGGGGGGAAGTAATGGGAGAAGCCTTTAGGGGGAGCCCTTGGGCCAGAGCTCCCACTGGCTGAGCCCCTCACACAAACCCAACATTCTCCTGGGCATTTTGCATTCATTGATCCTTCATTCTCACAAATGGACAACCCTCAAAATACCACTTTTTTTCAATGCAGAAATTGAAATTTGGAGAAGTTCGGTAACATGTCCAAGGTCACCCGGAGCTGAACTTGTCAAATTTCATTGTGCTCCAGCTGCTCCTCTCTGGGTCTGGGTCTGTGCTGTGCTGTGAAGTCAGGACACGGCTTCAGTAAAATGTTCTTAGCCCTCATGTCAATCGTGGGTTGAATTATGACCTCAGTTCTGAATCGTAAAGAGCTACTCAGAGCAAGCCGTGGGCTCAGGCTGAAATTTCACCCCGGACCACAGCCAAGATTGGGTTCCAGGCTTCAGTTAAGCTGAAAGACCTGCGGCTCAATTTCCAGGGAACTCAGTTTCCCCAGTGGAAAATGAGATTGGACTTCACCAACACGTCTCTGGGTTAGAGGGGCCTTTAGAGGCTATGCGATTCAACATCTGCATTTGGAAGGGGTGAGACAGTCCCAAGGAGGAGGCATGACCTGAACAAGGTCACCTAGTGGGTCAAAGGCAGGGCTGGCCCTCCCAGCCTGGCGCCTTCTCCCCAGAGCGCATGCCTCCCTCTACAGAGTGTGTGACTTACTCTGCCTTGGCTTTAAGGCATTACCGTCACAGGGAAGGCGATGAAAGCTTGAGCAGGGCTTCCAGTTGACTCCTTGAAGGAACCTTCCCTACGCCGGCATGACACTGGCCACTCCTCACACCAGGCCATGAGCTGAACAGTGAGTCCCCAAATGATGTGTCCACACCCTAACTCCTGGACCAGGGCATCACACAGCATACGGCAGAAGTGCAAGCGTTACTTGATACAGCAAAAGATATGATTAAAGTTATGATCTTGAGCAGAGGGGCTCATCCTGTATTATCATGGTGGGTCCTAAATGCAATCATGTCGTCTTATGGGGGAGAAGCAGAGGGAGTTTTGAGACAAAATTGAGAAGGCCGACAATGGAGGCAGAGATCAGAGTGCTGGGGCCCTAAGCCAAGGAATGCTAGAACCACCAGAAGCTGGAAGTCGTAAGGAATGGATCCCCCCCCCCACAGAAGCCCCAGGTGGAACCCAGCCCTGCATACATCTTGACTTCAGGGTCGGCTCAGTGAGAGTGACTGCAGACTCCTTAGCTCCAGAAGAAGGAGAGAATACACGTCTGTCCTACTAAGCCACCAACTTTGGGGTGATTGGTCACAGTGGCCCCAGGAAACCAATAACCCCTTAACTGCTAACTTTCTTCATGGCCCCTTACCCTGCCCCCAGTGCCTTAGCCTGGTGGCCTCAGAACCCCTGCGTGCCCCCTGATGCCCTGCCTCCGAGCTCCCCTCAGCCTCAGGCCTCCCGGCCACGTCCACCTCCTGCTTTCCCGCTTTCCGCTCATCCTTCCCACCCCTCCAGTCCCCAGAACCTCCCTTCCCATGAGCCGCTCCCGAGGGCCTCGTGCCGTCTGCTGGAGACCACAATGGACCCGAAGCCTCTTCCAGCAGCCTCACAAATCTTCATTAGGACCGTAACCATCACCAGTGCGCTGGAACCGCCGTGGTCTGTGAGCACGCCTGGGTGGCAGCGTGATGGATGACGGCCCCGCTGCCTCCCAGCTGCCACCGCCTGTGCTGAGCGTCGTGAATGGCAGCGCGTGAGGGGGCTGCTGGCAACGAGGTGAGGGCGGGGGGTGGGGCCAGGGTGGGGGTTGCGGCCAGCAGCGCATCCCTGGGTACTGGGAGGAGCACCCCCGGGTTAGCGAAGTCCCCTCTGTTGGTGCAAACCAGGCCAGGGGGGACCTGGGCAGGCTTAGCAGGACAACTTAGGACACCCGGTTAAACCTGAAACGCAGATAAATGGCAAATACGTACGTCCTGAGCCCTTGCTGGCACATATCTAGACTAAAAAGCCTTCATTTTGCATCTGAAATTCAAATGTAACTGGGCGTCCTGTATTTGTATCGGCTAAATCTGGCCACCCTCACCCCGGACTCAGTCCCGAACAGGTAGCCCGGGGCAGGCCCTCTGTGCGCCAGGTCACAGCCTACCTGTAAAAGGGGCACCTGGGCAGGCGGCTGGGAGCTGTCCTTGGACAGAAGCGAAGGAGTCTGGGGCATTTGGAATCCTCCAGATTTCCAGGAACCACAGGCAGGCACACCCCTGTCCCGAGGCTCAGGCAGAGAGGGAGAACGAACCTTCTCCAGGAGCGGCTGTGGAAAGCAAGAGACCACGAGAGACCAAGGGGGTGGGGGGTGGGGGGCGAAGGTTGCATGACATCCCTGCAGTTCACTGACTTCCGCCAGCAGGTGCCGGGCAAGGCGCTGCCCGCGCAGAGCCGAGAGGAGCGCAGCCTCGGTCCTGAGGGAGGCCCAGAGGATGGTATGGAATTTTCCACCCTCATTACCCTGGACTCCCGCTCCGCCACTGGCGTGTCTTCTCTGCACCTCCTTCCAACCCTGCAATCAGCGGCTAATTCCCGACCATCCCTCACCGGCGGCCCCCACGCCCATCCGCACAGCAGCAACTCTGCTGCTCCTCGCTTCCTGTCCTCACTCTCTCCACCTTGGAGCAGTGCCCTCCATAAATTTGTTCTGTTTCAGGTCACATGTCACCCCAGCACCGCCTTTCTGGCTCTGAGACAGCGCAGACTAGCTGGACGCTTAAGACCAGACCCAATGGCTCAGCATTCAGAAACCCCCAAGGTGCGTGTGCCCACCCCGTCTCCCACCAGCCCCCACTAAGCACCAGTGCTGCAGGCACATGGGGTGACAAGCTGTTTCTGGAAAGTGACCTGTTTGGATTCCTTCCTCCTGTTCCTCTTTGGAATCTGGGACTCAGGGAAGGGAAAAGCTTCAGCTAAACCTTCATCAACCAGCTTAGCACAGCAGAGCTTAAGAGGGCTCTCTGTGACCCACCGGGATGTTTCCCGACCCCTCCCCGATGATTTAGACTCTATGGCTTTGGTCCTTCCTGGGGAACCTGGTATCGGTCAAGGTAGAGCCCCCAGGACAACACCCGCCTTATTCAGGGAGCCCTCTCCCTCTCCCAGCCGGAGACACAGATCATTCCAACCCTGGTCCAAGATGACACAAATGGGGCTGAGTTTCAGGGCTAGCAGTCCAACCTCAGAGCTTCCTCCTTCCTCCTTCATCTTCTCCACTGTCCAGAGTTCTGCTGGTTCTCACCAGCGGACGTCTGTGGACAAGGGAGAGGAATCCGCATTGCTTCCTATGGCTATGGTTATACATCCCTCTCCCCCGCGGTCTCTGTAATTACACTGCAACTCTGCACACCCCACTTCTTCCCAGCATTCACTCAACACCTTTGTCTTCCTGCCTACATTAAGGTAAACTAACTGCTGTCAGTCACGAATCCCAAATCTCTGTGGCTTAACACAGCCGAATTTCCCCATCTACCAGCCCTGCTTCCGTGCTTCCCTTCAATTGCTCTTTATTTTTTATTTTTTTGTTTTTTTCAGTTGCCCTTCATCTCAAGATTACTCATGGATAAACTCTCCCCGTGCTGATCTCTACATCAGACTCTGCTTCCCAGCTTCCCCAACGCTATACGCACATCACTTCCGCTCACGCTGCGTAAACACGCACGCAGGCCAGTGACAACGAGCTTGCAGACTAGGGCCTTGCAGTGCGCACCAGGAGCCGGACAGCGTTGTGCTTGTGTCACTAGCAGTGTCCGCAATGGGCACGCACCTCCTGACCCAACGCTTCAGCCCAGAGGGGAGCACTGGGGGAGTACGAGCCTCTGACAGTGCGGGGGGGGATGTGTTTGGGGCGCCTGGGTGGCTCAGTCGGTTAAGCATCTGACTCTTGACTTCAGCTCAGGTCATGATCTCAGGAACATGGGATCGAGCCCTGCGTGGAGCTGCTTGGGCTTTTCTCTCTCTCTCTCCCTCTACCCCTCCCCTGCTTATGCTCTCTCTCTCTCTCTCTAAAAAAATAATAACATTAATTAACTAATTAATTAATTAATTAATTAAAGGGGGGATGTGTTTGACCCTGAGACATGGTTCCAAAGTGCTGAACTTGGAATCAGGACATGTGGTGGGAGCCCCAGCGCTTCTACTTTCTACCATCGGTAAAATGGTACTTTTCTTTCTTCTCCTGCAAGCCCCGTTTCCCAAATCCATAACATGTGGCCCCAAATATTGCAATACAGAGAGCAGTTTTGAGTATTAACAAGAGAAACGGTGCAAAATCGATGACCCCCAGGCCTGGAATGGAAAAATCCCTCTCTCGATACTTAGCGGGTCCAAGTCTGCCTGCTGGCATCGGCTTGATCCGTGTAAATACACTCACCGCTTTGACGATAAACCTGTGGGCGGGGGCGCTCAGACATCCCATCCTATCAAGAGCTGACCAAATAGAAATGAATTAGCAAGCTGGAGAATTCAATATTATCACTGTTTGACTTTCTCTCTAACAAAACTTTGAAGATGTTTTCCTTTGGTATTAAACCACTTGATCTCAACTCAGTATTCAGTGGCCTCGACCGCCCCGGAGTTCTGTGGTTTGCATGAGTTGGACCAGGATCTGTTGCTGGGTTCTGGCGTTTAGTCGAGGTGGGCCTTTGAAGGCAGGAAGGAGCCTTGGCTGGCTGGAGCTTCAGGCGTGCCCCAGAGCACCGCGCTTGTGGAAAGAGGCTCGCTGGGCAGAAGAGCTTGGCAGGACTTAGAGGCTGTTTCCTTCTTGCCTCGTGACCTGAAACCAAACCAGCATAAACCAACAATGTAATCAGAGCACGGAGAGGCTCTCAGAACTGAATCCAACCTATACAATACCCTGGGAGGAATGCTGGGGTATCAGAGGGGTCGACATAAACTCTACTAGACACTCAGCCGAGGCCCCTGAGCCCAGTCCCAGGACCCAGGTGGGACCCCAGGGAGGGATGATGTTGTGTCCGCAGCAGTGAAGATCTCGGGTCCTGGAGCGAGAGCGCCAACATTTACCTTCTGGAAGGCAGCTTGTTAGCTGTGTGGATGGGAACACGTGGGCTCCCTACCCCCTCTGCGTGAGTACTCCCATCTCTAAAATAGAGAGCAAAATAGTGCCTGCATCATCATATTAATGTGAACTGGATGAAAGAAATCCAGGAAGCTTTTTAAAGGGGCGCCTGGGTGGCTCAGTCGGTCAAGCGTCTGCCTTCCGCTCAGGTCGTGATCTCAAGTTCTGGGATTGAGCCCTTGCATCGGGCTCCCTACTCAGTGGGGAGCCTGCTTCTCCCTCTCTGGCTGCCCCTCCCCCCTGCTCATGCTCTCTCTCTCTCTCTCTCTCTCAAATAAATGAATAAAATCTTTAAAAAACAAAAAAGTAGCTGGCATTTGGCACCGACACAATGGAGTTAGTTGTCATTATTATTATTGTTTTTATTACCATTATTAGCACAAGAGCTGTCTTTGTTTGCTAGCTGATGCCCTACCTGAAGGCTGACCTGCCCTGGGTCTGCGCAGGATCTCACAGCTGGAGATCCTGCCCTGGGGCTGCCCACAGTCTGCTCTGGGAACAACAGACATAGAAAAGATTCTGTTTTGATCGGAGTAGCTCAGGACCACGGTGGCACGGACGTGAGCCCCTACCCTAATCCACGGGCATGTGGCCGCCACGCTTTTTCAGCCTGCAAAGACCCGTGGCTGCTGATGGAGGAAACACACAAGCCCCGGGGTCCCAGCGTGCTAGGGAAGGGAACGGGTGGCACGTGGACAGGCCGCTTGGGGGAGGCTCAGTGATGACCGTGAACATGGGCACAGATCCCGGGTGTCTGCTGCCACCCATCCTCTGAAGTTAGACCAAGAATACAACACCCCCAAAACTAGAAAACACTTCCAAGGAGGAAGTGGGCTCCTTGGAGCGTTCCAAAGAAATACCCGTTGTTTTTGAGACCAAGATTTCCCATGAACAAGCTGTACAACTATCGAAAGTCACCTAACTTCTCTGAAAGTCATTGTTTTATACAAACAAATGAGAGTAATCATACTTACAGAACAGCTTGTTGTGACAATTACATTAGGCGATGTTTGGTTATCTGTCTCTTTTTTTTTTTTTTTTTTTTTTTTTTACCACAGCTGGTTCCACACCACAAAGTGTGTGAAGCATTTATCAACAGACATGGTCCAGCAGAAAAACTAAATCAACAATAAAGTGGAGAAACCAGGGATAAGAAGAGGAAGGGCGGAAGAAAGACCAGTCCATATAATTGTATTCCATCTGATCCTGGACCAGAGATGAGTGATTTTTGTTCCGAGCTTTCTAGTGACCAAGGCAAAGAGAGAAACCTGGTCAGTTACAAAATTAGTGGTGTCCCTAAGATGAAAACAGGCCTGTTGCTCACAAGTGATACATTTGTTTTAAAACTCTTAGCTTCTACAAAAAGTGTCCCCAGCTATTAACCACTACCACTCCCTGACTGTTCCCATCACCATCATCATCACCATCACCAACTAACACGGTGTTTTTCAAAGTAAGCGTGAACTCAATTTCATGGCCACGGTCAGAAAATTTTTAGTACAATAGTATAAAATAAAGCATAACTGAACAAAACAGAAGTATAATTTGTGAAACATTTGCTTCAATTGTCAGGTGAATCAAGAGAGAGAACCCAATCTGTTGCTATAGACTGAAGGGTGTCCCACCACAGCCCTACCCAGAATTCATGTGTGGAAACCTTAAGCCCCAGTGTGGTTTTAGGATGGTGCCCTGATCTGATGGCATTTGTGTCCTATGAGAAGAGACACCAGAGAGCTTGCTTGGTCTCTCCCCACAGGACACAGCGGGAAGGCAGCTGTCTGCAAGCCAAGAGGAGAGCTCACACCAGAACCCACCCTGCTGATACCTTGATGCTGGACTTCCCAGCCCCCAAAATCACAACTCACTGCCCAACTTGGACCAGGAACCCACATGAACCAATCTGCTGTGACAAGGGGCAGGGTCACGTACAAATATGGCGGCTCCAGTGGGAGCCATTTGCCAGAAGGGGAATGCAGGATAGACAAGTAACAGGTGTCCATGGAAGGTTAGCTGAGAAGTGAAAACTTTGGATGGAAGTGGGAGTCAGGGCATGCTGGCAGGTATTCCAGCACCTAACAGACTGAACTAAGGAAGAGAGGGGGCAAACTGGAGAGATTCAAAAACCATGAGCTTTGTACTTGGACCTGAGTTTGAAACCTGCCATCTACTTGCTGTGTGAGCTTGGGTACGTTATGAACCTCTCTGATGCACAATTTTCTTAAAGATTGAAAAGGGAAAATAGTACCTAACTTTAACCTTTCCTGACCCTCAATTTTTTATCCATAAATAGGAAGAAAAAATAGTAACTAATTTGAAGGATGCAGGTAAGAATTAAAAGGGAAAGTATATAAAGTGCCTGGCACAGGGCTGGTGCTATCTAAATAAGAGCTATTACTCTTGCTTCTCTAGGTGACAACTAGGGCCAGAAAGGAAAACTCTTTTCGGTTTAATGAGCAGTCAACTGGATGGCTCAAAATCTGAGAAGGCTGCTTTCTATGGGGTAAGCTCCCACTTGGAAAGCGGGAGCATGGCATAGGGAAAAGAACACAGGAATTAATTCAAAATTCATTCAGAGAAATTAATTAATTAATCATTGCAATCAGTTAATTGCTCCCACTTACTAGCCATATCATCTGAACAAGTCACTCGAGCTCTCTAATGCTGTCTCCTTGTCTACAGAATTGATGCAATGGTCCTCCCTCTGCCTCTGACAGGGGTGCTTGACAGCCAGAGGACATAGGGACCGAGGAAGTACTGTGCTAACTGTAAAGGGTTGTACCAAGGTAAGAAGGGATTGGGAGGTCAAGTAAAAGCTGAATAAAAAATGTCCACCTGTCAGGACTGTGACAGCAGAAGGGCCTGGCCTGTTGGAAAGGAGCTGCAAACCCCCCCCAGGTCTTCCATCGCGGGAAGCCGTGAACTGTTCAGTTGAGCTCGTCTAGACTAGGTCAGCCCATCACCTCATTTCTTCTGCCAGCAAGATTCCTGAATCACGGCCCCATCGATTTCTACACCCATTTAAACGGTTTTCCTTGTGAGCCAGTCCTTATAAAGCCCCATAGTGACAACTCAAGCTCCCTTTTTAAAAATGACGCTGCCCAGAATTTTGCATTCGTCAGCAATGTCAATGACGAGGTTCTCAAAGGACTAGTACCTTACTAAACAATTTCATGATATAACTTAAATTCAGACGCCATAAAAGAAAGGTGAGCTGTTGTAGAGTCGGTTTTCCAAGATGGGAAAACTCAGCTCTATCATCGATTCATGATGGGATCTTGGGGGAGTTTATTCTCTGAGCCCCAGTTTCTACCTCTGTTAAATAGGTATAAAAAATACTTCGAAAGTCTGTGAAGATTATTGTTGTGAATTTATTAAGTTAGGCACATTATAGACAACTCGGATCACGCACCTATTATGGTGCTTCGCTCAGAGTAGCGTTCAAAAACTCGAATTAACTTCCATTAAATTATACCATGTAGGTGACAAGGGCACGCAGTTTAAGCCTGCAGTGATACCAAAATGAACGTTCAGACCAAAAAATAGACTATGACCAGCACCCAGACATCTTCTTCCTGCCTCCTCTGAATGCTGCCCACCCCCCAGGGTGGCCAACATCTTGACTTCTCTCGCCATAGATCTGCGTTGCCTGTTTTTGAAATCTGTGTGAGTGTATCATACAGTATGGAATCTTTGTACCTAGCTGCTTTTACTTGGCATTTAATTTGTGAGGTGTTATTATATGTAGGTGTAGTTTATCCTCAATACATGTTATTATTATTTTTCAGTTCGGTTTGCGGGTTGTCACCGTAAAACAAAATGGCTATCAGGGAAAACTTCCAGACGGCCAAACTACGATTCTATGATGGCTGCAGTTCAAAAAACCACTAGTTTGATAGTTTGAATCACAGGATGATTCACTAAGTTTCCCTAGAGCATAATATATGATATGTGCACATCCTTTATAATAAATGAAATAAACCAAGCTGTCGCAGCCAACAGCTTGAATAAAAGCAGGCATATATCAAAACCTCCATGGACTCCAAGAAGAAAGATTCAATTAGAATCGGGAGAATACACATCGCCTATGCAAATAGGTAAGCCAAGAACAGACACTTTCTCTAAAGTCACCAACGGAGTTGTAAGGAATGGGCAGGTACGAAACACAGTCAAAGGAACAGAGACGTGGACGGAACTGGTGTGGAGCCCTGAGCATGCTGTCCGTGCACGGTGTGGTCTTGAACAAATTACTTCACTTCTCCGAGCCTCAATTTTTTCATCTGCAAAATTAAGATAATAGTACCTACCTCTCAAGCTTGGGTTGGAGATTAAATTCAATTAAATAATTGTGTGAGATATAAAGTAGGTGCTTACATAATTAAGTAATGAGCAAAATGCCACCCCCCGAACCCCTGCCCCAAACTTGATTTGTATGTTTCTAGATAAATGGTACCGTGAGCTTTTGAGGGCAGAGTTGGAAACTTTCTTATCTCCAAATCCCAGTGCTTAACGTGGGGGGACTAGAAGCTCACGTGGACTTGAGCCTCACTTGTCATGAGGGAGATGTGTGGTTGTGCTATGTACTTGCAGGGAAGACAGTGACACTACTGTCTAGTCGAACTCTTATATGTCAGCCCCGGTGCCAGTCACCTTGCAGAGGGTCATGCACCTGCACTGTTCTGTCATTCAGTCTGACAATAATTCCATGAAACAGATTCTTATAGACGAGCAACCAAAACTTTCTAAGTTAAGGTCATGTATCAATTAGCTTAGGATCAAGATTGGGATCAGAAGGGCATCCTTTCAAATGCTGAGCTTCTTCCACTCAGTGTGGTTCCTCACCGTCCCTTGCCATCTTGTCTGCCCACTCATTAGTTCAGTTTCTCATTCATTCAATAATGTAATCAATCAATCAATAAGTATTTATAAAGCATCCCGCATATGCCAGACTCTCTACTCCTATAAAGACGAGAAAAGACAAAGGAAGTCTCTACCCTCATGAAGCTCACATCCCAGCTGAGAGAAGTTAAATAAAGAAGACTCAGATGGTGGATCTCCGAAATACATAAATAGAGAAATATAATTCAGGGCAGAGCACCTGGCAGGTAGGACCTTCCTGCAGAGGTGACATCTGAGATGAGTGAGACCTGAGGAATGTCCTCTGCAGTGTGGTCCAGCTGGCATTTCCCTGAAATTGACCCACGAAATATTCCAAGCCATCCCCAGGCCTCCTGTGGGGAGCAGTTTTGCAAGCTGGATTTACAGATCAGTAGGAACAGATCCCAGTCGGCCTCCCTGCCAAAATCCCATCGGCATTTACAGATGGTTTTCACAGATTGCTGCTTCTCTATCTGTCTGGTCTGGCCTGTTCCACTCAAGGGAGCAAACGGTCTGTGTGGATAGAGGTGGGTGATCAGGAAGAACTTTCCAAGCATCTTTTATGCAGCAACTGGCCCCTTTGGTTTTCACCTCTGCAGGAGCCCTTAACTTATATTCTTTTATCTTCCTTTACCTCTCTGTCTCCATAGGAAAAAGAACTGCCCGTGACAGAGGATATTCTGTGTTCTAAGCACTGCACTTTACATACTTATCTGAAAATGCCTTTAGTTATGGGACTCTGGACATTACATTCTTATGTTTGGTGACACAGTCGTATACATGGTCACAAAGATGGGGATTGATCTTTACAGAAGTATTTATTTGTAAAGAGTGGGAACTCTGGTCCATTGCAAAAACAGTTGAAGGCAACATTCTCACCACTGAACATGTCATGGAATGCTAGAAAGAGAAGAGAAATATGAGAGAAAGATTGTAAGAGAAATATTGGGTAAGAGAAATATTGGGTCCAAGGAAGAAGATGAATGTTAGCTATGGGGAGAAACAGCCTGAGGGTTGATGTCAGAAGGATCTAGATTCTAAACCTGCTTCACCACAGCAATGTGATTTTTAAGGAATCACTCAATGTCCCTGAGCTATTTCCCTATATGAAAAATGAGGATGATACCTAGAGAGGTTTAAAATAGGAAGGAAAAGGGTCGGCCCTGGCTAAAGCATTGAGTGTAACAAATGTGTCCAGAGAGAGAATGACAGACATGAGACAATATTGACATTGGAAATTTACTATGATGCAAGGTCTGGCCATCAGTTTTATGACAATCACATGATTTTACAGCCCACACTAAAATCCCCCCTGTCTCTCAAGATGGAATCACACTCACCAAGCTCACTGGCATAACTGGAATGTCAACTTTTAAAATGATAAGGAGGACTCTAATTGTAATAGAAACCTCAAGCTCAGATCAGCATGACCACTGCTTACCCCGCACTGGATAGCAGAGAAGAAGCCAAATTATAATCAAGAGGTCAATGGATGGACATGGAATCAGAACAAGAATCAGATGTAACACCTGTTTCAAGGCATCAGGGACAACATGGCCACTGGTACAGAAATACTCACAACTCCTCTCCCTAGACACGCCTCTGTAGGCACTGTGAGGTTTGCCTCCACAGCTCTTCAGCTTCCCAAAGTCCTTTCTGATGGCTTCATTCTCTTTCTTTCATTACAACATGTTCAAGTGAGTTTCTTCAAATCTTTTAGGGCAAGAAACATTTTTCTGTCGGAGAAGACTTTGCATTGCCTCATTCTGATCTCCTGGTGTTGATTTTATAATTTTGCTTTCAGGAAGCAATCTTCATTCCACCCACAACTATTCATAGGGTTGCTAGGAATGGCAAATGACATTGATCTCATGTAGTACCTGGAAAATAGGCATTTAAGAAGCTATTTTGGTGATGGTAGTGATGATGGTGGTAGTGGTTTTGTGCATTGGTCAGAATACACTTGTGTTTCATCAGGGACTATTTCAAAAGAAACAGCAGCAAATGTGAAGGGCAGGGGCTAGGTAAGTCAGAAATCCTGGTCATTTCTTGATTCTTTCGTCAAATAGCAAATCCTGTCTTAACCAGGAAACTGAGCATGTGACCTAGGCCATAGCCATAGAACCCCAGCCCGATAGCAACAGCCTGGCAGACAAATGAGGCACACGACCAAAACCAGCCAAAGGGTATCCTTTGCAAGTCCTTGTAGGGATATTGGGCTCTTGGGCTCTAATGTCTTGGACCTTCTCAGAGTGCAGGGAGAGGCCACATCCCTGTGGGTGAGACAGTAACCACTGAAGGAAGAGGAGAAATCCCATCATCTTGAGATAAAGTAGATCATTGAGTAAGAAATAGAGTGTGGGAAGATGGAGCTTCTTCCTGTCCTTGAGGCTTGTCCTTGGGTCTTATTGGATGGACTAAATATTCAGTCTGAAACAAAGGGGTAAAGAAAAAGGCAGCAGCCCTGATGCCTTGATTGGTGGCCTCAGCAGCCATGATCAGTGAGGGGTTCGAAGGGAAAGGAGCCTCTTCCCTCCAGCAGTGTAAACTCTAAGGGCCCATCTCAGCCTCCAACCCTGTGCCCCCGCCACCCCTCACACACACAGGCAGAATCACCCTCCACTGTCAACCCCAAAGATTGGGTTTGATGTTATAAAGCATGTGGCTAATTCTCTTTTCCAGCTGCCTCACGTACAATGACACTCAGTACATTTATGCAGACTGATTTGTGGCTGTGGTTTTGTCTTTCTATAGAGAATTTGGAGGCTGCAGACATAGATATTTCAGCCTAAAAGCAGATAAAACCTATGAGCCTAGAGATGAATCTTAGTATAATCTTACTACACTGTGAAAGGCAAAGTGCTTGTTTAGTAAAGAAGGAGGTAATAAGGAGTGAAATTACTTTCTTAAAGCGTCCAAAGGGCCCATCATGGGGACAAAAGATCCATTGTATTTTAAGGAACCTGAAGGAGGAGAATTAGAACTGACAGATGAAAGTTACCCCAAGATGGATTTTTATCTCATCTTAAGGTAAAGATGTGCAGATTCTTATTCTTGATAATAAAGGACAAAGAATGACTTCTGGGTCTTCCCACCTCCTCTTTAGTTCCTGCAAAACTTCCCTGATGAGCACAAACATGGGTCTCAAGAGGTAGACAAGCTGACAATTGTGTGAGGAACAGCAAATGCACCAGCATCTCTAAGGGAGGCTCCCATCTCTTCTGCTGTTATCATGGGCAGCTACCCGGACAAGAGCCTTACAGACCTGTTCTCACCTAATCTGCACAAGGACTCAAGGAGATAGGTGCCCTCATTTGCCCCACTTAAAGATGAGGAAACAGGCTTAGAAAGGGCAACTAATTTGACAAATCAACTAATTGAGTAACTGGACAAAATAAGAATTGATATTAGGCCTGTCTGAGGCCTTAACCAGTAAATCAGACCTACACACATGTGTTGGGTTTGTTTTCAGCTTATTGAGTCATTTTAAGAAATGTTGCAAGGAAAAGACTTGCTACTGAGGATCACCAGGCCATGCAGAAGGGTATCGTCCAAAGAAAGAAAGAAAGGAAAGAAAAGAAAAGAAAAGAAAAACAAAGGAACGAGAAGAAGAATGAAAGAAAGAAAGAAAGAAAGAAAGAAAGAAAGAGAGAGAGAGAGAGAGAGAAAGGAAGGAAGGAAGGAAGGAAGGAAGGAAGGAAGGAGAAAGAAAGAAAGAAAAGAAAGGAAGGAAGAGAAGAAAAAGAGAAAGAGAAAGAAAAAGAAAAGGAAAAAGAAAAAAGAAGGTATCTCCTGGGATCCAGCCAACAAGAGTGCTGAGTAATGTTCGCCCAGGAGCGATGCCAGCCAGCCTCCGTGGGGTCACTCCACCAACTTCCATATATGTTTTTTTTCAAATATTTGTTTGGTTGCTTTGTACATGTGTGCCCATAAGAATCTTGAAGAACTGGTTTTCTTTCTTCAGAAATGTAATGAGGAAAGAGGAGCCAAAAAGAGGAAATATGCAAAGAGGCCCTTGCCAGGACACTGGAAGCTGCTAAAGGTTGGACAAAGAGCAGATGAGCAGAAATATATGATGGTATAATCTGAGTCCAGGGGGCCAGCTAGAATATTCACATGAGAATAATTATTTTGGAAGAGCAAAAGTTCTAAAAGATTTCTGTCACTTCCTTCCAAATTGAAGCAGTTATTCATCAGAGACTAGATGTCACACTTTGTAAGCCAAAGCCTTACTCAGTACAGAGAATTTTGAATCACCTGCTCGTAAAATGTTAGTATTGTCCAATAGTTTTCAATATAAAGTCCAAGTGTCTTAATTTAACACACACAATCCACATGTTTCTTATGGTAGCCTCTCTCACCGCTTCTACATACAAATACTTGGCCCCAGCACACTGAATTTCATGTATTTCTGGAAACGAACCTACTGTTTTGTCTTTCTACTTCTGTCTTTAATATCCTCCCGCCCTTTTCCTTACTTAAACCCTACCTGTTCTTCAAGATGTGGGTCCATCATACATGAGCCTCCCTGGATCTTTGCCTATGTGGTCTAGTGCTCTCCTCTGCTCTACCTACCCATAAATATCCTGTATGCATCTATCTGCATGGGAGCACAGAACTCACAATGAATTCTGTATCTTGTCCCCCATCACCACCTCCACACTGCTTCTACCACCCTCAGAGTGAATAGAGGGAAAAGACTACCTCTTCACTGACTTTGAAGTCACAGGAGTTTAGCATTGCAAATTATTTTAAAACTAAATGACTTTAATTTTTAGTTCAGTTCCTGGTAAGTTTTTCTGTTCCAGTTCTAAGTCAGGTGGAGCAAGCCCACATACCATACTGAAGGCACCCATAAAGAATAGATAGGACTCATGGAACATCTATGTGAGACTGAAAAGTGAAGAGAAAGGAGTAGCATCCCCTGGACTGGTTATGTGTCAAGTAACCCAGAAGTGGGAAACAGGGCAAAGACAATGAAAGGTTCAAAAGAATTCCTCTAGTTCCACTTGAGGAACAGAAAAGGGAGCTCCTAACACTTGAAGAGAGTATTGAAATCCCTGGGTTTCCTGCCTCAGCCTCCAAGCAATCCCATGGCTGCAGAGACATTAGCATAACAGACTCCAAGGGTGAAGATATGATTCCAAACAGGTAAGGGAGACCCCATTGCTTTCTTCTCTCTCTCTCTCTCTCTCTCTCTCTCTCTCTCTCTCTCTCTCGTTCTCTCACCACTTGATCCTGAATGTGGGCAGAGTTACAGAGTGGTATGGCAGAACAGGGTAACTAAAACACAAGCCAGGAGACCCAAAGAAACAGGAAATACCAGAGAGACAAGAAAGAGAAGAACTCAGGAAAGAAATCCCCTTAAGTTGTTTCTAAACTCTGTGCCTCACCCCTGAGCTGCACATGTATAGATCTTATCCTGAATAGCATACTAAAAAATTAGAGAACTGAACTAAAAGAGAGACTACCACCCAGACCCCAGAAAGACCACTGGGTGGGGGACATGCACAGCACAGGTCCAAATTCTACTACAAAGGATCTGAAAACTAAACTAGGTTGTAACCACAGTCCACAGAAAGTGGTTTGGAACTTGCAGACTAAATCTAACCAGGTTGACAGCCTGCTAAAACAAAAATACAAATATTCTCCATAAGATTTAAACAAGATCCAATGTCTAATAACATGGTACTCAAAATGTCTAGGAGACAGTTCAAAACTACTTTGCAAATGAAGAACTAGGAAAATCTCAACTCGCATGACAAAAGACAATCAACAAAGGCCAATGTCAAGATAATACAGTTTTTGGAATTATCTGTAAAGACTTTAAAGTGGCTGTTACAAAAATCATAATGTTCTTGAAACCAACGGAAAAATAGAAAGTCTCAGCAAAGATATAGAAGGTATAAAGAAGAACTGAAAAGTATTGAAAAATAAAATAAGAAAATAGAAACACTCCCTGGCTCAGCAGAATAGCAAAATAGAGATGACATAGGAAGGAGTTAATAAACTAGATGAATTAAATTCATCCAACTGGAACAATAGGGATAGAAAAGATTTTTAAAATGACCTCAGGAATCTTTGAGATAATAAAAGAGGTCTAACATGCGTGTCATTAGAGTCCCAGAAGGAAAGAGTGCATTGCTGAAAAAATATTCAAAGCAATATAGCAGAAAAAAATCCTAAATTCAACATGCACCTACGTGTTTGAGAAGCTAATTGAATCTTCAATAGGATGAACTCAAAGAAATCCACACCCAGACACACCATAACCAAATTCTTGAAAACTAAACACAAAGAAAGATTTTAAAAGCAGTTGGAAAAAAATAATGTGTTACCCACAGAGAGCAAGGATTCAAATGATTGTGAATTTTTCATCAGAAACCATGGAAGCCAGAAGCAAGCAAAACAACATTTTTAAAGTGCTGAATGACAGGAATTGTCAACTCAAATCCTGTGTCCAGCAAAAGTATCCCTCAGAAATGAAGATAAAATGTAAACATTCTCAGATGATAGAAAACTAAGAGCATTCATTGACAGCAGACCTACTCTAAAACAATTGTTAACAAAATTCTTCAGACAGAAGAGAAATGAGAGCAAAAGGAAACTTATAACATCAGGAATGAAGGGAGAAAAACAGAGACAGTAATATCTGAGTAAGTGTAAGAGATTCTTCTCCTCTAGAGTTCTTTAAAATACATTTGGCAGTTGAAAGCAGAAATTATAAGATTGATAAGTCTGTAAAGTATATTGATACAATATTTAATACTATTATAACATAAATGGGGAAGGATTACATATAGTGACAAAATTTCTACATTCTATTTAAAGTGGTAAAATACTGATTAAGAGTATACTATGAAAAATTAAGTGTGAATATTATAATACCTAGAGCAAGTGTTGGAAAACTATGGTCCACAGGCCAAACACGGCCCACCATCTATTTTTTATAAGTGAAGTTTTATTGTAATACAACTATGATCATTAACTTACACATTGTCTGAGGCTGCTTTCACACTATCATGACATAGTTGAGTAGTTTATAAAAAAGGCCACATGGCATGCAAAGCCTAAAATAGTTACTGTCTGGTCCTTTACAGAAAAATTTGGCCAACCCCTACCCTAGAACAAACAGTTTAAAAAATTATATAAAGAGATATACTATAGATAAACAAAAAGTTAAATACTAAAAATTGTACAAATAACCCAAAAGAAGGCAAGAAAGGGGGAAATGAGGAACAAAAAATAGAACAAACAAAACAAATAGTAAAAGGAAAGGCATACATCCTCATATATGGATAATTACATTAAATATAAAGGGTCTAAACATACCAATTAAAGAGCTATTTTCTGAATATATTGAAAAGAAATGATCCAACTGGCAAAAACTGACAGAACTCAACATAAAAATACACAAATCCATAATTAATCCATAATTATAACTGGCAATTTCAACACTCTCCATTCAATGATAGATGGAACAAGTTGGCAGAAAAATAGCAAGGATATAGGAGAACTGAATAACGCCTTCAACAAACTGAACTAATTAACATTTATAGAGCACTCCCCCACACAGTAGTGGAATATACATTGTTTTCAAATATGCGTGGAACATTCACCATGATAGACCCTACCAAATGCCATCAAACAAACCTCAATAAATTTAACAGCATTGAAATCATAAAGTATGTTCTCTAACCATAATGAAATTAAGCCAGAAATCAATAAAAAAAAGATAACAGAAAAATCTCCAAACACTTGAAAACTAAAAATGCACTTAGAAATATGGGTTAAAGAAGTCTCGAAGAAATTAGAAAATATTTTTAACTGCACAAATGTGAAAATACAACATATTATAGTGTGTGGGATGCAGTTAAAACAATGCTTAGAAGAAAAATTATATCACTAAATATTTAAATTTTAAAAAAGAATTTTTCAAATCAGTAACTTAAGTTTATGCCTAAAGAAACTAAAAAAAAAAAAAAAGAACAAAATAAACTTAAGCAGAAGGAAGGAAATAAAAAAAGATAACATCAGAAATCAGTGAAGCTGAAAGCAGAAAACAGAGAAAAATCAAAAACCTGTTTTTTAAAAGATTGATAAAAATGATAAAACTGTAGCAACTCTCTCTCTCTCTCTCACACACACACACACACACACACACACACAAACACAAAAGATATAAATTACTCATACCAGGAATAAAACAAGGAATTTTAATACACACCCTTCCAATCTTAAAAGGATAATAAGACGACACTACAAAGAGTAATATGAACATAAACTCAACTGTTTCTGTGAAAAGACCAGTTATTTGGAAATCACAAATTACCCAAAACTTACAAGATTAAATAGAGAAACTAAATAGTCATATAACTACTAAATTAATCAAATTTGTAGCTTAAAACCTTCCATGAAAGAAAAATCCAGGCGCAGAAGATGGCTCTTACAAATTTCAGAAACCATTTGAAGAAGAAATACATCCATTCAACACATTCTCTTCCAGAAAATAAAAGAGGGAATACTTCACAACTAATATTTTGAGACAAGCATTACCCCGATACCAAAACCAGATAAAGACAGTATTTAAAAAGAAAATTAGTGACCAATAATCCTCTTAACATAGACTTAAAAATCCTTAACAAAATATTAGCAAACCAAATCTTGGAATATATAAAAAGAAGAATATGCCATGATCAGGTGGAATTTATCTTAGGAATGCAAAGCTGGTTCCATATTCAAAAGTAAATCAGTGAGAACAACGATATTAAGTCTTAAAGACAAACCACAGGATTATATCTCAAAAAGGCAAAAATCAGAAAGCCATGTAAAGGAAAAATGTTAATCTAGGGAGAAAATAAATGAGCAATTACATTTTTACAATGAGATTTTTCCAGTATTATTTCCTCCTGGAAATCTTCTTTGAAACTCCTCCTGTTAAATATCAATTTAAAATACCACTGCTGCATTTCTCCAACAGGGCATTTCCTTTAAAGAGATTTTGCAAAACCTTGGCCAATAGGCTGTCTCTCGTTCAGGACAGACATTGTGTGTAATGATTATCCCTGATCTCTTTCCTACTAAGAGGAAGGCGACTCTAAGTTGTACAGTGAAGTGGGGAAAAGATGTATGCATTAGTGTACCATCTTCAAGGTGGCAAGAGAGACTTTAAAAGGTGATGCACCCATTGTAGGAGGTCCTTCCTTCATTGCTGAGCTCAGCTTATGTTTACTACGTTAAGCTCATTAAATTTCAAAGCTTCAGTATACTCCTTAACTATTCAGTTTATACGTTTTACAGCTTCTCAACTATCATGTGATCTGGAGCCACTCAAAGGCACAGCTGCCTCTTCTTTGGGCTCTGCTGGGCCTAAGTGGCCTCCTTTCAGCTGTTCTTCCTTCCAACCTGACTAGAAAGTAGGAAGGGAGAAAGGGGGAGGAGGAAAGGT
This sequence comes from Ursus maritimus, assembly GCF_017311325.1. NCBI lineage: Eukaryota > Metazoa > Chordata > Mammalia > Carnivora > Ursidae > Ursus > Ursus maritimus. The sequence continues at coordinate 1,061,615 of NW_024426774.1, forward strand.
CTAGTGGAGGAACAAGTGAGAGGTGGAAAAATGGAAGGACAAATGATGGTTAGGAAAAGGAGAGAATCTTTAACCCATGTGTGTTTTAATTGAACAGTTCTGGAAGTTTCGTCCCTAGTAAAGCTATAAAGAAGGGACATCTGCTTTAGGGTAGTTTTGTGGCAATGATCATGGGGAGATACACAAGGACCCATGGTGTTGCCTTCTAATGAACTTTTTATGAGTTCTCTCTGGTTGCTAGGTATGTGTGAAACATTCTTTCCTTGGGTCAGAGATTTTATTACCTTCCCAATGGCCAGCATTTCACTATAATAACTGATGGAAAACATTTGTGCAACATTCAAAGGGCTATCTGAATAACCAGATCATAACAGCAAGCCACATTTCTGGGGAGAATTCAGAGCAGCCACTCCCTTCCAAACAGCCCAGACAAGAGTACCAAAGTAGCAGGGTAAAGTTGCCAGTCCTAGAGAGGCCAACTCAGGACCACCAGCCTCCAAAGCCAAAATGCCCAAGAGATAGAGTTTATCCCAAAATGTTCTTTGCCCGTCTATTCACCAGGACCTCCAGCAGCAAGGAGAGACAGAAGGCTTCTGGATCCTGGGAGAGCCAAAGAATTCTATTTGGCCAAACTTAGGGTGTTGTGGTTAATCTTATTTGTCTTTGCCTAGAGCCAGTAACTGCAGCTCGAGAGTGGAATTTACTGGATTTTAAGTTGAGACCAAGAGATCTAGATCGGCTTTGCCATTATAGCAAAGGGAAGCATGAAGAAACAGGACAGACAAAGTAAAATGTCAGGAAGAAAAAGAGAGGAAAGAAACAAGCTACTGATTGTTCAACATTTAGTAAATGCTTGCCTGTGTCCTAAGGGCTTTCCTTACCACAGCTCATGGTTGTGGTCAAGATAAGACTGAATGAATCTTGCTCTCTTGTGACTTCTCTTAGAAGAGTCAACCACTCAAACCAGAAGGACCTTAGCAACTGGGTACCTTTAACTTTATTTTTCTTCAGCAGAAAACTTCGTTCAAGTGAAATCATCAAGAAACTTCCTATAAAGGCAGGCGAAAGTATGACTGTGATCCTTGAGGACATGGGCTTCCCAAAGAAGAGGGAGAGTTGATAGCAGACCCAGGCAAGAGCTCGGGTTTCTCTCTGGGTCCACATTCTTCCTATCCCATCACACCATCTCTGTGGAGTTTTAATACACCTTCCCAAACTTATGTCACATCTCTTCAATAAGATTATAAGCCTTGAAGGCAAGTTTCAAACCTCACATACTTCTTTTTTCCCTCAGTGCATATAGACAGGGACTAACAGATGCACCAAGACTCAAAATACATCTGTAGACAAACTCTGGGGATTTTTAGTAATGCGTATCGGTACGGAGCAAATTTAAAGTGTATAAAGTTGGGGGGGACGGGGGATTTTATGCCTTTATCTGGGTGAGCTTCCTCCCTTGAAGTACGTGGCTGTGTTCTTTCTCTAGGTGTGTCCTGAACGGCCCATGGGCGCAGGCCACGCACGGAAGGATGGCCTGTGGGGGTAACACAGGCAGGGAGGCTGTGTCGTCCGTAGAACACGTTTGTTCCAAGTGATGCGTCCGTGGAGGTGTGGACCCCGCGTGGACAGACAAGTTTCACGATAAAAGAAAATAAGTCATGAGTGTGTGCAAAGCTGGGCAAACACAGACTGGAGGTTGGGCAAAGATGAGCGAGCCAAGAGGTCCAAACAGGTCATGATGCTAATTCTGCTAAAATGGAGGAATTAGACTTTAATATAAAAATTCAAGTATTCTAATGTTGTTATTGTTCATCGTAAGCATGTCTTGGAAGAGAGTGATCTGTTGGCTTCTTAACTCCTCTTGCTCTCCCTTTACTACTGGGTAACATAAGTAGACAGGGCATAGACTCAGAAAACGTGCAGGCCTCGGTTCAGTTCCATAAACACATACTACACGTCAGGCACTCTGCTAAGAGAGAGGAGACCAATTTCCCTGGCTTCGAGAAATCCATAGGTACCCCTTTCCTTCGAGAATAGGAAAAACAAATCCCTGCCTTCAAAAAGCAAATAGTCTCTCCAAAAAATGCGTGGGTAGTTTTAATGCGGGGAGCAGCTCTGGTACCCACCAGATGCTCGATGCGTATCTGTTGAAGGAATCAATGAATGATCGAGGTCCAGCCTGCGGGGTATGGGAGTATAGAGGGGAAGAAAGGAGCACAGCAGAAAGTGGGAAATGATGGTCAGAAAAAATCCTTTGGTACAGATTTAATAAATGAGAAAGGGATCAACGTGTTAGAGCACTTTGCATTTCACAAAATTCTTTTGCTCGAAACATCATTTACACTCACCACCAAATAAGGAAAGTATAACTCTCCCTTGATTTCCAGGTAAGGCGATAGCGATAAAGAAGCTGGCCCTGGTCAAGGTCACCCAGCGCGTAAGAGTCAGAGCTGGGACTCAAACCCATTTTTTTCGACTCTGAAGTTTGTGTGCTTCCCAGAAGCCCATGCTGCCCCCAAGACTCGCCGGGTCTGTCTCTCTTCTGGGAACCTCACACGGGGGCGGTACTTGAGCCACACCTTCCAATCAGCTCCCAAGGGAGCATTTGAACCTCTAAGATGGAAGGGTGGGGAATCTTACTTTCAAAATTTGGGCAGCCATCCTTTTGGGTATGGTGGTTTCTTTTTCTTTCCCTGGCCCCAACACGTAGAAAAATAAATGGTAAAAAAAGAAAACAGTGTTAGCAGTAAACGATAACTTTAAGAAAACAGCCGACCATGGTCCGAACCACGACACATTTAATGAATGCAAAATGATTATCGGTCATAAACACAGAAAGGTAGTTTTAGCAAACTGCCGTCACCATCCACACATACAATTTTCAGCTGTAGCTTTATCAATTTACCTTTGCGAGACATTAGACTACTTTGTGCGGTTTTCTGTGAGCACTGAGTTGCTGTACTTCCTGCCATGTAAATGAGAAATAGCTCAGGCTGTTAATGAGAACTCCGAACACAAAAGCAACACCGAAGCAGGGTGCTGCATTGATGAATGGTATTTACACTTGCTTAATTTAATTACCCAGTTAAGTACGGGGTCATAGAATCAGAATGGGCTGCGGAGCTAAAGGAATGACAGAGAAAATGCAATTGATGATTTTCTATTCCTTATCGAATCAAGGTTCACCTATACATAATCACTCCTGGAAGTCTGCTCCCATCACCTCTCTCGTCAAATCTAAATGAATCTGCCCAACCTTCTAAAAGCCTCCAAGACTCACTCCTCCTGTGAGGCTAGTAGAAAGAGCAGCAGACAAGAAGCATACAACCAGAGTCTGACATCAACTTGGAAAAGTCCCAGCCATTCCTTGCTCTCTTCCTCCTCTGTTCCACGTGAGTCCTCCCCAGGCACGCCATCCACAGTCTTACAGCCAGAGACAGAGCAGTCAGCCTAACACAACTCCCTCTCCTGAGCCAGAATATTCCATGCATTGCCTCATCCAGTCTGCTCCACTTGCCTCCCATCTTTCCATAGCCAACCCATCCCCATACTCTCCAGCTCAGTACTATAGCCCTGGTCAGGGCTTGCCTCTGTCTGGGCTGTGGACCTCACCTAACCAGCCTCCCTGCCTCCAGCTCCCAACCCCAGGCCTTCCCCTGTGCTGCCGCAATAACCTTGAAAAAAAATCACAAAGCAGAGCACGGCACTCTCGCGCTGGAAACCCTCTACTGTCTCCCATCGCTCTTGGGTAGCTGTGTAAACAAGGATTCAGGTCCTTTACCACAGAGTGGTACCCGTGCGGCATTGACCATGTTTCCTTAATGTGCAAGTACACGGTAAAGAACAAAATGCCAAGCATAAAATTAACAGCAGCAATTTAATATTTTTGAAACTGGGCTGTCTTATATTCAATAAGTACAGACAATGATGTAAAAGTGCTTATTTTTATTTTTCCCTGAAAAAAGTCATTATTAAGTTGACAATGACTTCAATCAAGGAAATGAGGTATGAAGGAAAAATAACAGGAAAAATTTTGCCTCAACTATTGAGGAATGGGGAGGAAATTTTGAAAACAGAAACGTCGGTGATGGGTAGTAAGGAGGGCACATATTGCATGGTGCACTGGGTGTTATACGCAACTAATGGATCATCGAACCTTGCATCAGAAACCAGGGATGTGGGGCACCTGGGTAGCGCAGTCGTTAAAGCGTCTGCCTTCGGCTCAGGGCATGATCCCGGCGTACCGGGATCGAGTCCCACATCGGGCTCCTCCGCTATGAGCCTGCTTCTTCCTCTCCCACTCCCCCTGCTGTGTTCCCTCTCTCGCTGGCTGTCTCTCTGTCACATAAATAAATAAAAATCTTTAAAAAAAAAAAAAGAAACCAGGGATGTACTGTATGGTGACTAACATAATGTAATGAAAAAACATTTAAAAAAAAGTCGGTACAATGCCTTTATAATCATTTCTTTGAAAGAGCATGAATTTGAAGATAGGTCTGAGTTCGGTACCTATTCTGACTTTGTGGGTCTTTGACCTTGGGAAATTTATTTACCTTCCCAAACTTGATCTTCTCTCTTTGTGACCTGAATATACTATCTACTTGAGAGTGTTCTTGAAAGGATGGAATTCTATAAGGTGAATTACATACCTAGCACATTCGTAGAGGGAAGATGTCATAAATATGACTTACATTTAGGGGATTAATATTACCATTGTCTTTTCTCCCTCCCACCTAAAAGCGTTGCCTAAATATCACATCACTGTTTTGCTCAGATGATATTATTTGTGGTCATTGTAGAAAACAATATATCGTGGAATGAAACACTGGCAGAACTCTGGCTGTTCACAGCCCAAACATACATTTTTAATATACTAATTTTAAAAGAAAATCCCACCCTAGCCTATCATCCCCATTTCAAGTAATTATAGAAATTCTAAATTGGCTTTTTTTTGCAAGAAAAGCATTTAGATGGTCCAGTAGAGATGAACATGATGGGACTGGATCTGTAGTTGGTATTGCCTAGAATTGGAACGAAGGACATAATTGGGTTGCAAATTAAATTTAATAAGAGTCACCATGGACGTCTACGCTTAAGTCCTTTATTTCCAATCTTGTCGGACACAAGGAGCAGTTGAAACTCTTCCCCCGTTTGCCCTATTCCACTTCAATTAATTCAGCAAGCGGGGCAGAATCAGCTGCGTAAATATCGGTCCGTGGCAGAATGGGAAGCTAGAAATCTGTGCAAGAACTCATGGAGACCGTGCTGGTAGCCTCGCAGCCAATCGTGGCACCCGTCCAAAAGATTTTGTCCTTTTAAATTAATCAGCACACTCTCACCCCACACCCAAGGGGCCAAATGTGAGCAGGGGCAGCAAAAGGAGTGCATGTCCAGTTGATTGATACTGCACGAACGTGGCCATGGGGATCAAGGTCTGGGCAGTGCCGGGCCACACATCCCTGGGACACAGGCAGGAGGGTGCAATGAGGAAACTTAATTACAACATATTCCAGCAGCTCATGGAGCTGCCCGGGGAGGGAGAAATAACGGGTGTCAACCCAATTACGCGTCTCCACGCTCATCTGAAGACAAGAGACTGTGGCACACACAGTGGCCATGTTGTCACCTCATCTCCACAGTGATTGGACATCCTGGATGTCAGGGCAGAACTGAATTAGAGGAAGAGATCGCATGGAAATTTCCCAGCCCGGTTTTCCAATCCCTCTGTCAGCCGCGGGAGAACAAGCCCCAGAGTCATTCTGGCAGCCCAGCAACCACACACTGCAGCCCAGCCCCGGCTCCTGCCTCAACAGCCGACAACACCAGGATGGGGTTCACATCAACTCCCTAGCTGCCAACCCCCAAGATGCTTAGAAGAAATGCAGATGCTGGGAAAGGTGGAGTGCTCAGCCTGAACCCACCCTAAGAGCTAGGCGCCCGAGACCCCCTTGCTCTGCCCTCCCACCTCGTCTGGTTCTCTGCGTGGCCCTGGGAAACTCCCTCACCCATCCTGAATCACAATCACCTTCTCCTGTACGGGGCTGGGAGAAGCAACGAGGCGAGATAAGAACCCCCTGGAACAATTCTTCAACAATCTAGATTCATTTCCCCTACTGAACTGGTATCCGCGGTGGATGAAACCCAGGCATGTGTGTTTTTAACAAGTTCCCCAGCTCCTGAGGCCAACAGCTCGGTACCAATCACCAGATTAGAAAGCCAGAAAGGACGAGGCGCCCGATAAGGGGTCATTCTCATTCTCCAGCGCATCAAGCTGTTCCTCCAAGCATAGTAATACACGTGGGTCCCTTACCAGGTACCAGCTGACACTAGGTACTTACACGCATGCGCTCTCATTTCATCCTCGCCAAAACCCCTCTGAGACGGGGTTTGGTAGCATCTCCTTTTATAGCATCTCCCATCCCTCCGTCGGGGCTCATCAGAAACACCGCTTCACGCAGGAGGCCCGCTGCCCCAGACCAGGATCCACGCCCCTGCCTCATGCCCCTTCCCCCCCCCAATCATCACACTGTCACACTGTCCACCTGTCCTCTTGCTCCCTGCCTTAGCTCCAGGGCTGACACGTGGCACGGGTGCTTAATAAATACTGGCTGAACGAACATAATACAGAAAGCAAAACGGATGCCCGGGAAGGTTAAGTAACTAACTCAAGGTCACAAGAATTCGAAACCAGGGCCGTCTGAGTCATGAGCTGGTGCTTTTTATATTGTTTTCAATATTCTTATCCCAATGGCTGGCCCCGCCTCTTTGCAAGAGAACTCAGCTGGCATTTGCTCAAAACTTTACCCCTAGATTTCTTTAAAATTTAAACTAAAAACAGCCATCCTAAGAAAGCTAGCGCACCTTGGGGAGAAGTTGACCTCAGGTCCTCAGGGAGAGCCCTCAGTCAGGGTAATTGGCTTTTTTTTTTTTTTTTTTTTTGAGAGAGAGAGAGTGCAAGAGTGCACAAAGTGGGGGCCGGGGGGGGTCGGGGGAGGCAGAGGCAGAGAACCTTAAGCAGGCTGCATGTCCAGTGCAGAGCCCGACACACGGATCCATTTCATAACCCTGAGATCATGGTCTGAGCAGAAAACAAGAGTCAGACCCTTAACCGACCGAGCCACTGAGGCGCCCCAAGAGATTGGCTTTCTAATCCAGCCCTAAACAGAGCTCCCTCCCCCCCATTTACCAAGAGCCTTCCTCCGCGCTGCCTAGAAGCCCACATGTGGGTGTTTTCCCTGCTTCCTCCCTAGGAATCATGATGCTCCTGGGAGATAAAGACGAAAATCCCCATTTTCCAGATGAAGATACTGTGGCTTGGAGGCATTCCATTGGTAACCAGGGTCCCACAGCTGGTGGGCAGTGGAGCAAGGCCTGGGTTCTCCTCTCCAGGCAAGGAAATAAACAGCGTGTGGCCAGAAGTTTCACGTCCAGCTTTATTTAGGTGAAAATTACTTGGAGAAGGTTGCTCGACCTGTCTGCAAAGGACGACACTGGCACCCACCTCGAAGAAGTTAGTGGGGAAGGATTCAGCGAAGCCTGACAGAGGAAGCCGCCCAGCAGGGCCAGCAGAGGGCAAGCACTCAGTAAACAGACGCCTTTGGTTTTTTCTTTATTTTTTTCAGCAGACCTTGTCTCCAGGCTTCTTGCCGGCGATCCCTTTCCTTCTACACCCTGCTCGCACCCGCTGCCTGGGCACCCTCCCGGGGGACCCCACCCTCCAGCCTCCTGCTTTCATGTCCTAGACTGAGACTCACTCAAAGCCATGAAGATCTAACCTCCTGGAATGTAAGAAGACATCTTCAAGAAACAACTTCTTCACCTTTAGCCCTTCAGAGTGATCCCGGCCACCAGATCAAAAGAAGAGAAAGCCCGACAGCCTCCCATCAAAGGCTCCGGCCATCCCAGGGATCGGCAGCCTCCCAGCAACACTGGGTTTTCGATGTGCTGTCATCATTTCTCTTCACGATGTGAAAGTTCACGTCGTCCATCCTTCAAAGAAGATACTTTGAAATTTGATCTGAAATCTTTCTTCCCTTTAATTTTTGATTTGTGTTGTTTCTGCCAAAACTGCAGGAATTATGCTGGAACCATTGACAAGGGCCGTCACCGAATCTTGTGCAAAGGACCCTGAACCCGAGTGACCAGCCTGGGACCAGAAGCCACACAGCGTGGGGGAGCCTCTCTGTAAGGAAACCACGTGGGGGCCACAGCACCCTCCCCCCCCGCTGTGGCAGCAGCCCTGCGCCTGGCTGGGGGAGACCGGAAGCTCTAGGACACATCAAGACCCAGAGGTCTATCTGATTATGCTCTTCTCTTGAAATCGATCACCAGATATTTAAATTTTAATAAGTAATACACGTTTTTGTAGACCCTGCGGGAACGTCAGAACATACAAAAATAATCTATAATCTCACCACTTACAAATAACATCAGTGACCATTTACTCGATCTAATGGGATGTTCATAAGAATAATATCTATACTATCAGAAAGTAGATACACATTTAAATATCTATAAACGTATTTGTATATACTTAGTATTATAGTCATGTATTTATATCATTATTTTTATTGTATATGTATTTATATTGTGTCAGTAACATTTATATGCATATTATATATTTCATATTTGTTTATTACATACATGCTATGTATTTACATAATGTATATATGATATATGAGATAGATCATATAAGAATGTATATATTATATATACTTGTACTTACAGATTTAGATATAAATATCCCCACTTTGACATTATAAATCATGAATGTCCTGTTACGAAATCATTGTGCTGCTGATAGTTCACCTCTTTGGGGTTGGGTAGGGATTAGGAACCCATTACCCTCGAGGTACAAGAAATACCACATCCTCTGAAGCCTCAATTCAGCCCCTCCTTTGCCAAGGCCAGCAAGAAAGCCATTTGCAGTGACTTCACGGGGTCCCTCTCCCTGTGGCTGGCTGTGTGTGAACCAGGGAAGCAAAGGCGGGCCCCGAGTCTTGGTCCGAATTGCTCGCCTGTGCTGTTGCTCTGTGGAAGGCCTGGGGGACCCTTCTTGGCCCCTAACACTCCCTGGCTGGGTGCTGCTTCCACCCAGGGGCTTAAGCTTAAAGCTTCAGGCCCAGCGCTCCCTGCCCACATCCCCCAGCACCTCCTGGCGTTCCAGGCCCTGCAAACGAAGGGCTCCCCGCTCCTGCTGAAGGAGCCAGCTCATTTCTCTCCTTTCAATACAGGCAAGGGCTCCATTCAACTTGCGATGTGTTTGCACTGCCGCACTGAGGACGCTAGGTCAAGTGCTAGAGATGTTTTTAAGGCTGTTTAAAAAGCTTTTGAGGGGCGCCTCGGTGGCACAGCGGTTAAGCGTCTGCCTTCGGCTCAGGGCGTGATCCTGGCGTTATGGGATCGAGCCCCACATCAGGCTCCTCCGCTATGAGCCTGCTTCTTCCTCTCCCACTCCCCCTGCTTGTGTTCCCTCTCTCGCTGGCTGTCTCTATCTCTGTCAAATAAATAAATAAAAAATCTTTAAAAAAAATAAAATAAAATAAAAATAAAAAATAAAAAAAAATAAAAAGCTTTTGAAAGGGTTTGTCATGAAAAGATCATATATCCAAAAAAATATAGGAAACAGACAAAGTATACAGAATTACAACACACGCACCATCGTACCCACCATCCGAGTGAAGAAATAGATTCTTACGTTTCGTTTCAGGTTCCTCTCCCCCTTTCCCTCATCCCACAGAAAAACATGATTCTGAATTTTGAGCTTATTAGTGCCTTGTTGTCACATAACTAAACAATATCTATATCTAAACAGCTGTAAATTTTGTAGTCTTGAGGACTCTGCACAAATAGTATCTCACTCTTTATATTGTTTCTAGAAACCTCCTGCTATCATTCAACTTAATGTATGTATTTTTTTAGGGTTCACTGTTGAGGATGCACGAGGCTACGGTTAATTCACTTTGCTAGAGTATAGCATCCACCAGAGAAAGCACCACAATCTGTTTACACATTCTCCTTTCGATGAACATCAGGGTTGCTTCCGACTTGTTGCTATTCCAATGCAAGGCCACTAAGAACACAGCTCTGCCGTTCCGTGCACACAACCAAGGGTGTATCTGTCTGCCGTGTGTGCTGACGAGGGCTCGTGGGGTCAGATGTGCTACTGTCCGTGTGTCCAGCATATTCGTACACATCTCACACTCCCCCAGGGTGCTGTGAAGTTCCCTTTTCTCGACTCTTCTTCAATACTTACATTTTGCCAGTCTCATAGGGGTGAAATGGTGTCTACTTGTCATTGAAGCTGCATTTCCCTGATTTCTAAAGAGACAGAGCATCTTTGCATATGTGTCTGGGCCATTTCACATGTCCTTTTCTCGGAAATGCTCGTTTCTGTCTCTCGTCCAATATTTCCCCTGCTACGTTTCTCTTCTTCTTCTTGATCTTTGTAGGTCTTTGGATGGTAAACAAGTATACGTGTTAACAGTAGAGATTTGTAGTCTGTCTTTACACTCTGCTTATGGTTCTTTGATAAATTGTTTCCATCGTTAACATTTTTATTAAAGTTTACATACAATAAATTTCACATATTTTACATGTAGCGTTTGAAGAGCTTTGATAAATTTCACAGGTAAGCAACCACTCAAAGCACAGAGCTTATGTGAGGGTTCACTCTTGGTGTACATCCTATGGGTTTGGACAAATGTGTGATTACTTACATGTATCCACCATCATAGTATCATACAGTGTTTTCACTGACCTAAAAATCCTTTGTGCTCCAGCTATTCAGCTCTCCCTGCCTCCCCATAATCTCTGACCTTTTTACTGTCTCCGTAGCTTTGCCTTTTCCAGAAAGTCACCTAACGGAAATCATACAGTGCATACACTTTTCAAATTGGTTTCTTTCACTTAGTAGTATGCACTTAGGTCTCCTCCATGTCTTTTCATGGTTTGATCGTTCCTTTCTTTTTAGCACTAAATAAACTATGTGTACCATGGTTTATTCACCCGTTCACGATGAAGGACATTTGGGTTGCTTCCAAGTTTGAGCAATTACAAATAACACTGTTACAAATATCCATGTGCTGGATTTCATGTTGACTTACTGCCATAAAACCATTCATAATATTCTCTTCTTATTCTTTTTAAATGTCCTTAGGATCTGTTGTGATTTCTTCTCTTTCATTCTTGATATTGATCATGTGTGGTTTCTATTTTTTTCTTAATTCGTTTTACTAAAGATTTATCAATTTTATTCATCTTTTCAAATAACAAAGTTTTGGCTTTGTTAACTTTCTCCAGTGATTCCCTGACATCTATCTCATTGACTTCTCCTTTGATGTTTATTACTTCTTTCCTCCAACTTTTCTTTTAATTTGTACGTTTAACTAGCGTCTTGAGATACAAACTTAGACCATTAACTTCAAACTTTTCTGATAGTGGCAAAGCCATAAATTCTCTAAGCACAGCCTTAGCTGCATCCCACAGATTTTGATACACTGTTTCCATTATCAACTGACTCCAAATCTTTTTTCTGTTCTCTTACGATTGCTTCTCTTTGACCTATGGTTTATTTCGAAGTACATTATTTAATTTTTAATGAGCAAATGAGAAGAACGGTGAGCCCAGAGGCAAATCCACACATATAAAGATACTTGATTTATAACGAAAGCGGCAGTGAAGATCAGTAATGAATGCACGGACAGTCTTTTTAATAAATGGCACTAGGACAATTAAGTATTTATGTGCAAAAAATGAAATTTGGGATTTTGACCTCACACATAACTATATTAAATCAGTTCCAGGTCAACTAAAGACTGAAATGTAGGTAGGGGTGCCTGGGTGGCTCAGCTGACTGACCATCTGACTTCGGCTCAGGTCATAATCTCGGGGTTCTGGGATCGAGTCCTGCCTCAGGCTTCCTGCTCAGCAGGCAGTCTGCTTCTCCCTCTCCCTCTGTCCCTCCACACCCCCACTCTTGCTCTCTCTCTGTCTCAGATAAATAATTAAAAAATCTATAACTATATATGTATATATCCTAACATAAAAATATGGTAGCTGAAAACTATAAAAATCAATAATAGCAGAAAATTGATAGTTTGGGAAGATGGTTGAGAAGTAAAAGGGGTTCACTAAACTAGCCTTTCTATATTTTGTATGTGTTTGAAAACTTTTATAATTAATATTTAACTGTTTAAATTAAATTAGAAGATACTATAAGGAGAGAAAAAATGACAGCCTACAGATTTAAAGATGCTATTTGCAATACATACAACCAAGAAACAATTAGTGTTTAGAATACATAAAGAACACTTAGAAATTAATTTTTTAAAGACATATAAGCCAATAGATAAAAATGAGTGAAAAACATTTAAAAAAAATTTGTAATAGGCAAAAGACGTATTTCACGGAGGAAGGAACAGTAATGACCAATAAGTATATTAAAAGATTCTCAATCTCTAGTAATTGGGGAATAGACGTTTAAATCACAGTAAGATGACATTTCACACCGACAAGATTGGCAAACAAGTAAGAGTCAGAGGAGAAGGTAGGAAATGAGATCCTTGTTCACCACTGATGCAAGTAGGAGTTGGTGGGTACTCTGACTTTAGAAAGGAGTTTGGGATTACCTAAAACAGCCAAACCTACCTGTAAGCTCCAACTCAGTACTCCCCTACCTCCTCACCTCCTCCAGAGAAAGTCTAGCCCACTTGTTTCTGCATCTTTATAGAAATATTGTTCACTATGTCACAGAACTGGAAATAACCCAAATATGGTACTAGAATAGTATCGAGCAATACTAGACCATGAGACCAGGTACATAAATAGAATGAGATGGGTTATTATAGAGCAGGGAAAATGAGTGAACCATAGCTACATTCAGCAACATGAATTAAGCTATATATTCAAGTTACCAATCTGAATATTAATGTTGCATGGGAAAGGTAGGCCAGGGTCCTAACACAACCAGGATTATTCAAGTCATTTAAAGTTCAAAAACAGACAAAGCAAAACAACTGTTGCTTCTCCAGGGTGATTTACAACGGTGAGCTACTACAAAGAAACATGAGAGGATGATTACTGCAAGATTCAGGATGGTGACTTCCTTGAGGAGGTGGCCCAGCTGAAAGTGAAGAAAAGACACGGTGTATCCAGAAAGAGCAGACAGAGGATTTCTGAAACGCTGCTCATGTCCTGTCTCCTAACCTGGGTGGTTGGTACACGGTCTGAAATCTAGTATCATTAACTAATCTTCACGTATCCTTTTTACACTCTTTAGTAGATATTATATATTTCACAAAAAATAAAATTCCCCTCCAAAATAAATAATAAACTGAAAAAAAAGTTTTAACCTCCATGAAAAATCTGATGCGGAGCTAAGGCGAGGTTGGGCCTCCTGGTGATCCATTTAACAAGTGTCTTCTGAACAGTAGGAGCTCCGAACCAGGCACTGTGCTGTGTGGGAGAGACACAGAGGTGAACGAGATGGGGTGCGTGTCCTCAGAGCTCCCAGCCATCAGAAGAGGCTGACACCTACACGTGTGGACCCGCAAGAGGGAGAACAAGCTAGAGGGTTTAGGAAGACGGGCCAGGGGAAACGGCTTAGAAAAAAGCTTAGCAACTGATGGCCATATCCTTTGACCAACGAGCAAGGAGGAGACTGAGGGTTTTGCAAAAGGAGAGCCAGGATCAGACCCTCGGGTCGTCTAATCGGCCAAATAGGCTGAGTGGCTGGCAGCAGGCAGAGGCCAGAGACAGGAGGCAGAAGTCCATGGGCGCCAGAAGAAGAGATCACAGAAGAACTACTGGGGGCCTGAACCAGGACAGTGACACCAGGACGGAGAAGGGAGGGTGCAGGGGTGTGTAAGGCAGCAGGGGTGGGAGGGGTGTGTTGTGAGGCAGGGAGGAGCGTCCACAGGGAGGGCAAAGGCAAAGATAACTCTTGGAGAGGTTCAGCCTAGAGGATGGGAGGAGGGAAGGAATAGGGGTGTGAGGGGACCCAAGAGGAGGAGGAATCGCAGGAGGAAGGGAAGCCAGGGAGCAGAGCCTCAGGGGTTCCATGCAAGGGACACACAGAGGCTAAGTCTGGTGGACATCCCAGAGGAGGTGTCCTGTAGGAAGTCGGGAAAGGCACATGACTTTCCTGAGCCCTTGCACCCCGATGATTTTTCCCTTTTTGGGTGAGAGGATTCTCTGCAGCTTTATGATCTTCCAATGGCTGACCAGCCTTCTAGACTCTGAGAAAGAAATTCCAGCCACTCTACACCAGTTCATGTCTGTCACTCTCCCAAAGTTCAATGGGGGTCTGCAGTGACATGTACATGTGTCAGCAAAGCTCACCCTGGACCACAGGCTGCACCCACATGGTACAAAAGCCTGGATTCAGAAAAACAAAGCTCAAAACTTGGAACCTGACAGACTTGGGTTTGAACCTTCATTTCTTTCCAGCTCTGGGACTCCAGGCAGTCGGCTCAACCTCTCTGAGCCCCGGGCTCTCATTTGTGCACTGTCAACGATACTCTGGGCCCTGGTTTTCTCACAGAGTCGCTGAGTCGATAACACCCAAGTGTGAGCTCTTGCGATTGTCGTAACAAGACCATCTGGTGAGAGCAGGAAATGCGTGGGGGTCAGAAGAACCAATCATTGCAACAAGGAAATAAACACAGAAAACCAACCAACCACATGAACTATTCTCTATTTCATCTGCTGTTCTGGCCTTTTCAGTAATTCCAGTAACCAGGTTGCTAAAACTCATCTGTTTCATGATGAAAGTGATACAGCCAGAGATCCCCAGAACACTTTCAGGTCCAATTACTCCCAACCAAAGGGAAAATACCAACCACACCGCACACTCCTCCTTAAAAGCAATTCCAGAAATGCAACATTTTCTTTCTTTTTTTTTTAAGATTTTATTTATTTAAGAGAGAGAGCATGAGCAGGGGGAGGGACAGGGGGAGAGGGAGAAGGAGAGTCTCCAGCAGATTCCATGCTGAACGCAGAGCCATGACGCGGGGCTCTATCCCAAGACCCTGGGATCATGACCTGAACAGAAGTCAGACGCTTAACCGACTGAGCCACCCAGAGACCCCAAAACAGCATTTTCTAAACACAAGCCCTCCTCTGTCAGAAAAGAAAGGTGAGGGAGGGAGGGCTGGAGGACGAGTACATGTGCTTGTAATGAGTCTCTTCTGCATGCCCGGGACGGCGCTAAAGGTTTTATGTACACATTTCTTCATGTGTCCTCACGACTGCTCTGCATGCAGGACAGGTAGAATTTCCTAATTTAATAGATGAGAAACGTGAGGCTCTTACATCTCAGAAAGCCGCCTAAGAGCCCCTGGTTCGATAGAGTCAACACTGAGCTCCGAACCCTGGTCTGGGTCAAAGCCAGTGTGCTCTCATCCTACAGGGTTTCCCAAGTGGAACCCGAACAAGCCACGACCAGAAGAATCCACGCCCTGCACTAATCATTGACAATTTCATCCTCAATTCTTCCATTTGTAAGAGGAAAAGCTTGCATGTAATTAACTTAAGGATGAGTTCTCCATAAATTATACTTCAATCTGGTTCTATATTTGAATAATTAAGTTTAAAACAGAAAGACTAATGAAACTAATGGTTACCAAATTACTAGATTTTGAAAATCATTGATTTTCTCATTTGCCTGCTAAAATTAATTGATCTCATTTACATATACAGATTGCATTCGCTTTAGCTTTGAGAATATTTATCCAAGTTTTTCCACTAAAGTTTCAAACTCCATTTGCAAAAATGCAATTCTACTTCAGTTATGCTCATTTGCATGGAAACCAAAGCCTTATTGCTCTTCTAATTAATACTATTATGGTTGTTTCTTTTATGTGAATACAATGCCCTTGTAACTTAAAGAAAAAAATTTTAACCCAACCAAGCAACTTTACAAGTACATATGGAAATGATCAGCATAATACAATTTCTTCTGGTAAGAGAAATAAAAGCAAATTCTCCTGTTACAAAACACACACACATACACACGAAACTTTACAAAATACATTTTTAACAATTTCTACAGTACAATACCCTAAGATATTATAACCATCTGATGCTAAATGTTTATATCTCATAGGTCGAGAAGCTATTTCCTGGAATGATAAATGGACAGGATAAACTCCACAGGGCTTCCAAGAAGTGAAGACACGTGAGGATCCAATGATCTGAAAGGAGCCAAAAATCTTCTCATTTACCGGTTTTCAAAGCAAAGGTCACCACCTACAAATACAGTGGGTCAAGAATCAGCTTTTTTTTTTAACAATGAAATATAAATTTAATAGAAAACACATAGGAAGAGCGATGATTATTTTGTGAAACTTCTGTGTTTTACGTTTTTGGATGTGGACATGTAAATATATGTGTAAGCATATCTGTGTGTATGTGTGTGTGAGTCTGTGTGGGGAGGGTGTGTGTGACTGTGGCCTAAGTCATGGTCACAACATCAAACGTATTTCTTTACTGCAGAGCAAGGTCAAATATTTGAAAACCACTCATCTAATTGACCCTCTTTCTTCAGAAGAGTTTCGAAGAACTAATATTGCAAAGGTAATAAATAATAGATTTTGGCATCAGAAGCTTGGGTTCAAATTCTGGCAAACCAGTCCATCTCCCTAAATCTCAGCCTCCTCATTTGTAAAATGGAGATCTCACCGGTTCGTCTTGAAGACGAAAAGAGATGGATAATGTGTGTCAAGAGTTTAGCACGGTGCCTGCCGTAAAATAAGCAATAAACGTTGGCTACCATTATTTTCCAGAGCTGCTAAAGAGCTTGTCTCCATTAAATGTATCTGCTTCCCGTGAGATCCATCTCTTACTCAGTCCACACCCACAGCTCCGTGCTCGGAGAGATGAAGGACTAAAAAGGAGGGGTATGCATCCTCGGACCCTCATCTCATGCTACTTTCAAGTAAAAATGCTAGCAGGACTGGAAGATTTTTAGTCACCTGAGAATTCTTCATGACTCCTGGATCCTTTTTTAACCCTCTTGCTTCTTTCGATATGGTTTCACCAGGCACGGAATGGGGAAAAGGACAGTCTTTAAAAAAGCAACAACAGCAACAAAAACAAGCAGACCCTGAGTCCAAATACTGTTGAATCCTGGCCTAACGAGGCAGAGAGTGGCTAGCACATGGACAATTTAAAGAATATTCAAGAAATTGGGTTGAAAATATCATAGAGTTAAAGGAACTTAGAAGGCAAGTTCAGGATTTTGAACTTTATAGGATAGTAACAGACACAGGCAGCATTTGCTGGGTCCCCCTGGCTAGCTCTGGAGGCAATCAACCCTCTTCAGGTTCTAGCACCATCTATGAGTCAGAGGGGGCCACCAGACGTTATTTAAACAGGACACTGACATGAAGGGAGCAGCTGAGAACAGGTGGAGGCCAGGAGAGCTGGAACCAGAGAGCCCTCTGGCAGGCTGGTAATTCCCATGACAGTTCAGGCAGGAAGGGAAGAAGGTCCCAATGAGCCGTTGGTGCTGGGCGTGGAGGACCCAGGTTAAGATTTTCGGCAGACCTGAGGGATCTGATTGCTACAAACTGGTGATGGTCTAAACGTGGGGCGTGAAGTGACCAGCAGAGGCTGAGGACAACTCTTGGGTTTCCCCATGGTTTGGAAGTGGCAAAGCCTGAACTCCTCAGTGCAGCAGGGACAGGTCTGGGAGGCAAGAGGAGGGGTTCAGTTTGGGGCAAGTTCACAAGGGGAACCACCAGCAAAGACAAAGCCAATTTGCATACAGAGGCAACAGAGCACAGGAGCAGAGGCTGGAGCCAGACTGCCTGGCTATGAATCTTAATTCTGACACTTAAAAGCTGTGTGACTGAGGGCAAGTAAGTTAATATATGTAAAACACTGCCTGACACAGAGAAAGAACTCGGGACATGGTAGTTATTAGTACGATTATATAACCAAATGAAATAAAAGTCGGGAAAGGCAGGAAGTTTCTCCCAGATCCCCGCTCCCCCCCTTACAGTGCATCCCTGGGCCGCAGCTTAGAAACTGTTTTGAGATGGGTTAGGAAGAACGGAGGTGCTGAAAGGGACCAGAGAAGACCCTGCAATGGGTCCCTGCCCATCTGCTCCTAAGGTCAGCGCTCTCTCCAACGGGAACCGCAGACGCAGGATGGTCTCTAGTGTCATCCTCGGTTCTTGGCTTACTGGGTTGGGTGATTGCCCCATCCTTGAATTTGGAACTGACTCCTTGAGGGGCCCCTTAGACTAAGTCTGTCTGTCCTGTGTCCATCCAGGGAAGACAGCACACTCCCGAACTCCAGCCGGATTGGCTGGATTTACGTTCTCCGTGGGAAAGGGGCAAAGATGGGGAATTCCTGTTTATGAAGAACATATACTGCGGAAGCAGTTCAGACATATTATCTCATCTGTTCCTCACGGTGGGCCTGTAAGGGTGCCATTAAGGGGAGGAAACTGAGGCCCAGGGAGATGAAGGAACCTTCCAAGTCTCGTGGCTGGTGAGTGGCTGAGCGGGATTGTAACCGGGCTCACCTGACTCCAGAGCTTCTCTTCTCATCACTCCCTTTAGCTCATCATCACCCAGTAATGCTGTCCCCGGCAAGGCCAGTCCCGGAGAGCTGATTGCCCTATGCTAAACTACCATGTCTACGCTTCCAGCACTTTCCACTGAAAGACAATGCTTACTAAAGGTAAGAGACCCCACGGATTCTGCTTTGCTCCTGCTTAAACCCCTGAATTCGGAGGCGGCAGAGCCACTGCCATCATGCTTCGGGTTCCTTCCGCTGGCGCCCCTGAGGTTTTCCAGGTGCCAGGCCCTGATGCAGAATAACTGAAAATTATCCACAAACTTACATCAAATGTGCGGCAAATGAGCACGCGAAGAACTACAACCACCAACATACAACAGTCTGTCTGTTTAAAATTTTTCTTTTTTTTTTTGGAAAATTAATTTATTAGGCTGTTTTGCAGGAGAGGTGAGAAGTCAGAATTTATAATCTATACGTAAAGTCTCCTTTGCGTTCATTTCTCCCAAAGGCGTGATATTCCTCCTCCCACCGTGAAGCTTCTGGCTGGTGATCGCGCAATCATGCATGCTGATGACATCTTCATTCCACGATCTTTCCACCGGGCCTTTCTATTAGTCTGGCATTTCCCACCCCGCAAGAGCTAAGTGTTGCCTGAAAATGTGTGGGTTCCCCCGTGATCTGTCTCCTCTGGATTAGTTATAAGCAGGCAACACAAAACGGGCTCTGCCCTGATCTCTGACAATGCTGCTGTTACTTTTTGCTAAAAAAGGTGCTAAACCCTGTGTAAAATATTCCTCCTTACCTTTTTTTTTCCTCTCACATTCTTGTTTTTATTTTTTTAATGTTTTTTATTGCATTATGTTTAAAATTTTTCTTAATTAAATACTGATTAACGTCAACCTGGGTTTACCTTAGCAGAGATTCCCATGTTTACCCCAGCGTCAGAGGACTTCTGGCCATGGTGGTGTTCCATCAGTTGCTCCACACCTTAACGCAGTAGTGGCAACAGGAGTAGCCCGGTGTCCTTCTGGGAACACCACCCCTGCCCCCTGTTTCCCTCCTCATTTCAATCAAGCATCCCCCACCCTGTGAACCTAAGGCTCTCATTCTGTATCCGTTCTTAACAGGCAAACTTCCTGAACTAGGTGCTCCTAGCTGCGTGTGTGTGTGACATGTTCGTTTCTCCCTTGCTTTGTCTCGTCTGGCATGCTTGTTTAGGTCTGCCGGTTTCTTAAAGAGACCAATTTATTTTCCTGCCTGAGTGTCTCCAGATTCCCACGCACAGCAACAGCAGATGAACTTGCTTCAAAACAATCCTCCCTCCAAGATGACTACAAAAGCTAGATGAATTACTTTTTGAAAAATCTATTTGAACATACTGGAAGGCCACCAAGGGAGCAAGGATTTCAGGGGCTAACAGCCTGAAGAGAAAGGAAGCCAAGAGAGGTGATTCTAGCAGTTGGCCAAGTTTTGTTAGGGATCAGAAAGCTAAGAAACAGTGCAGAGATTTCAACCATCTCAAAGAGAAAGGCCCTCAGAACCGCTGGCTTCCCGACAGAACCCCAGAACCCTAGGAAGGCAACATCCCGCGGACAGAAGGAACAAAACCCAACCATACGCGAGTTACAAAAAACACGCCTTAAAAATAAGGATACAGAATGGTGGAGAGTAAGACAAAAGAAAACAGATTCACGCAAACACTAAGCCAAAGAAAAACAGATGGATCCACGATACGACCGTAAAATGAAGTAACTTTGGCTTTAAAGCAAGCACCCCCAGGAGAAAGGAGAGTGATTTCATCACCATGACAAGAGTCAATCCACCAGGAAAATACAAAAGTTCCAAGTTCACGATGACCTGTCATAGTCAGGATTCATACAGGAGTGAGACACCAGACCAGAAATTTTAATACAAAGAATTGCTGATTGAGGGCACTGGGTGGCTCCGTTGGTTAAGGGTCCGACTCTTGATTTCGACTCAGGTCATGATCTCAGGGTCATGAGACAAGCCCCACATTAAGCTCCACACTCAGCATGGAGTCTACTTGAGATTCTCCCTCTCCCCCTCCCCCTGCTTGTGTGCGCGCTCTCTCTCTCTCTCTAAAATATTTTTTTTTTTAAATTGCTGATTGACTGGTGATGGGTATTAAGGAGGGCACATATTGCATGGTGCACTGGGTGTTATACACAACTAATGAATCATCGAACTTTACATCAGAAACCAGGGATGTACTGTATGGTGACTAACATAATAAAATAAAAAAAAAACATTAAAAAAAATTGCTGATTGAGGAAAAGGTGATGAGCTACTAAAAGGGACAAGCAGACTGAAGCTCGGGAAGCTGAGGGATGAGCAGACGAGGTAGAACATAGCAGCTCAGAGGAAGGCCCTGCCCCACTGAGGAGCCCTGTTAGCCACCACAGGGACAGCCCACCGCCGCTGTGGAGACGAATGAACTAGACCCGCTCTCGTTTCTGAGGTCCACCAAGATGCAGGGCCTCCATCATGGGCCCTGCACCACCAGCAGCCCCCCCCCCAAAAAAAATCAATGGTGATAAGAATGATATTTGCTGGAAAGTATTCCAGAATCCATCATAGAAGACAGACCACCCTTCCCTTGTAATGTTGGCACACTTCCCTCATCACCTTCCTGAGATCCTTACCAAAACAGAAGCACTTTGAGAATCATTCCTCCACAAATTCACTTCCTTTTTCTTTCTGTTACTCTTGGCCACCACCAACTTCCCCGGGCCTCCCTCATCTAACATAGGACCACAGGGATTGTCCCCACAGTTCTCAGAAAGCTGGTAGCCAAATGAAATATGTGCATAATTTAGTGAGAGAAAAAGCCAGCTTGCAGCATCTTGGGCATGGCTGGCCTCTGGGGAGCCACTGGGGCGGAAGTACGCCTCAGCCAGGCAGCCTCGGCCTGAGCTCCCATGCTCCGGCCCCTCTGCAGTCAGCCAGAGCTCTGGCTGCACACCAGCAGGCTGGATTTGGGCTACGTGTGTTAATGACACTGTTACTTTTCCCTTTGGGGTTCAGTTCTGTGCTCGGCGTCTTCTGTGCAATTCTTCTCAGCTTTCATATGCAACCTTTGATACTCTCCCGCCATCTTGGATCCCTCAGGGTAGCACAGACAGCTTCAGGATGGACAAGGCTTGCAAAACCCTCAGGGGGCTTTCACTCTCCATGACCAGGGGCTTGAGCTGCTAGTAGCGGGGTGCCTTCCTCAACAGTCACTCAGCACCCCACCCAGCTGTGACCGGCCACTCCAAAAGGAAGAATAGACCAAATGGGCTATGACATTTTTCTCCCTCTACCAAGGTCTCCTTCTCACTAAGACTCACTAAGTAGGCTCTCAAGATCTGTTATTCCCTGTATGTGGCTGCTTTCCTTGCTTTCTAGCTTAAAGGTACCCCTTTCCAATTAGAGCTGAAGGCAGAATGCCCACCATTAGAAGCCCTTACCTTCGGCCTTAGAAAGTTTGAGACAGCATTTCCCAAAGGGTATTCCCCAAATGCTCTTCAAAATGGTCTTAGTAAAATAGCCCCAGGATTTAAACAGGAAAAAGGAGGGGGGCAGTTAAGCAGTGGTATGTCACATGTGTCTCCTGAGCGGTCATGATGCAAAGTAACGTGGAAAGGCTCTAAAGATCCCACAGTAAAGGAAATCATTTCATTATGTGAAACAGTGCTTCCCAAAAAGATCTGATCGTGAAACCCTGTTTTGTTTTTCCATCAATAAATATCCCTCAAACAGAGTTTCTTTGGAAACCCCTGATTTAGGTCATCAATTTGCAATAATTTAGCAAAACAGTATCCAGATCTCTGAGCTTGACGTCAGGAAAACGTGGTCTCCCATCACTGGCTCTGTGGCTTTGGACAAGCCACGAAACATTCTGAATGTCCACTTTGCCGAAGGGGAAGTTACAATACATGTGTACCCCAGAGGTGTTTGCCGTGAGGTGCGGGGGCTGCACCGGCTCTAAATAGGGCTTATAGATGCTCAAGGCTTATTCAAATAATAACATCAGCATAGTTCCTATTCATCTAGCCCTTTATGACCATGAGTTTTATGCTTGTCGTCTTGGCCCCAGTGGCTGTACAGTGGCCCAAGGGAGCTGGAAGGCAGGTGAGTGACACAAGTGGGTTTGAAGAGGGTGGTAGGGAGCCAGGCAAACGGCCTGAGACCCCACCAGGAGGCAGCCCCCCCACCCCTGGGGCTCTCGGCCCATGTCCGGTGTGCAGAGAAGCTCTTTCAGCCTCCCGCTGACGGGGCACAGAGAGCCGAGACACACACGCGTGCTTAGGCTTGGTGCAGCTCACAGACCTTGACACACATGTGTGGAAGGGAAACATGCTCAGGATGGGGGTCTCCGACGCAGGTCAGACTTCAGCTCTGACTGGGAAGGGGCCCTGGGTGAGCAGACCTTATCCCTGACAGCGAACCAGCCAGCTCTCATTCCACTCAGCAGCACGGCGTCCGCAGAGATCTGTGGGTGATGGAGTCAAAAAGTCACCCTTGCTGGTGCACCTGGGGGGCTCCTTTGGCTCGGGGTGTGCTCCCAGGGTCCTGGAATCGAGCCCCGCATCGGGCTTCCTGCTCAGCGGGAAGCCTGCTTCTTCCTCTCCCACTCCCCCTGCGTGTGTTCCCTCTCTCGCTGCCTGTCTCTCTCTCTGTCAAATAAATAAATAAAATCTTTAAAAAAAAAAAAATCACACATGGTGAGGCCAGGAGAGCCACTTAACAACAATGCAAAGAAGAGTCCTAGAGCCTCAGTGACAGCCGATGGCCCCCCTGGTTCACCCATTGCCCTGACCGCCAGATCCATCTACTTGCTCCTGCTGCCAATTCACTGGGGAGCCCTTCGAGGCCAGGGGTGGGCCTTGTTCGCATCTGTATCCCAGCAGCCCCTGACGACGGGAGGGAGGGAGGGAGGGACACCACTGAGATGAGGCCACTGACATGGCACCTCCTCTCTTCCTGACATGCCTCCCTCTCTTCCTCCCCCTCTTGAGCAGGGATCTGCACTTTTATGGAGCAGAGGAGGGCCACGCCCTGAGAGTTCTGTGCACAGGGAAACATTCCTTCTCTTCTCCTTCTCTGGTAACCCACAACCAAGACCTACAGTCTGGACACGCAGCTCTGCACACCCGTCCCTCCCACCCCCAGATGCTAGTGAGGGTCCCCAAGG
The DNA here is from genome assembly GCF_017311325.1 of Ursus maritimus. Classification (NCBI taxonomy): domain Eukaryota; kingdom Metazoa; phylum Chordata; class Mammalia; order Carnivora; family Ursidae; genus Ursus; species Ursus maritimus. The sequence goes on from NW_024426774.1 coordinate 1,085,341, forward strand.
TACCACATCGGATCTGAGAAATGCCCAGATGTACTTGTCATTTTACCAGAGGGACTGTCGTGATCTGGCTACACCAGGCCTCAAAAGCTAGACGGCAAATGCCATTTGACCATAGACACTTGGTTTCTATATGTCACTCATCAAGCATTTCCTAATGAGGCTCCTTCTACCCCAGGCTTCTAGTAACCCTGTCCTTTAACTTCTGTATTCTGATACTTTGGATCTTGGGGTCTTGCTGATCCTGGAGGAAGTGCCCCCCCCCCCAGGGTGAACTCTCCAGTGAGCCTGACTTTCAAATGCAAACCAAGCAACCCAGAGCCTGGACCACGACCACCTCCATTATTTCAAGTGCAAACCAACCACTTCAGAGCCCATCCCACCTCAAAGCAGGAAACAGGAGAGGAAACCCACCACAACGCAGCAGGGCCTCTGTCGTGTTCCAGCAAGGCCAAGCCTGGAAGCTTGTACAACAGCTTTGTTCCCATATCCACATGAAGATGTTAGAAATCTAATCAGATTTCCCTTCTTCCCAGTAAGTATCAAGCTCCAGAGCTGTGGGCAAGGGCTTTCTGGTCAACCTCTGATTCTTTTGAAGTTCTAGATTCATTCCACAAACATTTATGGCATACCCTCAGCGAGGCCTGGACGGGAATGAGGGAGATGCATTGTCTTAGCACAAGGAGTGTGCAGTCTCGTGAGGAGTCAGGCATATAAACAGGAAGGCCCATCAGAGGTCCAGATGCTCTCCTAGAAGTTAGTGGGGACACCAAGAAGAGTTGTCATTGCCACTGGAGGAGCAGGTGGTGAACGAGAGGCCACCACAAAGGCTCAGAGGGCGATGTCACAATGACTCAGGTGTGCGTATTACACTGCAGATTTCAGTGGTGTTTTCACACTCTTACTCCGTCTGCTTGTGCCATCAGGGTGACCCAGGTTGGAGGATGATTCCCATTTTTATTTGCAGATGAGGAAATAATAGCTCAAGCTTATATCGCACTCACTAAGCATTTCACAGGTATTAATCTCTGCGGATCCCTGTAACGACCCCTGGAGGCAGGAACATTATTATCCTCATTTTACAGATAAGGACACAGACAGAGAGAGATCTGTTCAGTGATCTGCCCTGCTAATCAGTGGAGAGCAGATTTAAAATACGGGCGGTGAGAGGCCAGGCCCTGACCCTGGAGGGATCCTCTGTGCCGCCTTTCCGGGGCAAAGGCAAGGAAGCAAATTCTGCAGGAAAATCCAGGCACTCCACCTCAAAGGCCATGCTGGGTTCACGCCTCCCAAGACAGAACAATTAGGGAAAGTTTGGAAAACCTAGGGGGAAAAAGGAGGGAGAAGGGAGGGAGGAAGCACACTAACTTTTGCTGCGTGCCTACTTACCTGCCAGGCTGTTCTTATTGTCTAAGGAATGGGGGTCATACTCACCTGATAGTTTTCAATTTTGGCTACCTTGAGTAGACACTCCTAACCCACGCCCCCAGCCTAGCTTCACCTCCAAATCCAAACTTAACTTCCTCCCTCCTGGCTCCCCATCCAGCCTGCTTTCGCATCATACTGCTTGTACCTTTGGCTTCTAGTAGTTTTATCCATGTGAGTTTAGCTTTGCTGTAAACATGGAGGCACCCGAGAGCAGGGACTCTGTTTGCTTCTGCTTCTGACAAGCTAGTCGTTGTCAGTGAGAACCCAGGACACACTCACTAACGGGGTTGACTGGTCTTAAAAGAAAGCTTAACACTCTCTTCCCTTAAAATAATTTATATTAACAATCTGATTTCCATTTCCTGTTATCCAGGACAGTGACAGACACCTTCTCCTTTCCTCTTTAGTACAAACCCAAAAGACAGTAGACCTGGTTTTTCTTGTCTTTGCAGAGAAGAGACCTAGTTTGAGAGAAGGAGCAGAGAACGTCTCAACCCTAGAGGCCATGCCTGGGGTGCCCAAGCCTTGCCTTCTGTCCCTAGTAAGCAGGTTCTCGCTCATGCTGCACTCGGTGTCCAGGAGGACACACTTCCAGGGCCCACATGTGGGCAGACACGGCCTTCAGAAGGGCCTACCATGTGCCCCGCACTGGGGAACTCAGATGTAGAAGGATGGTGTCCACCCTGGAGGAGTGACAGCATGCAAGAGTCTTCCCACCATCTGTCGGCTGCGAAGGGCACAGAAACGGGAAGGGGTTCTTCAGCATTCTGTGGTCCCCCACCCCTTCCCACCTTGAAGCTGGAAACAGGAGGGGAGACATCACACACCATAGTAGGACTTCTACTCGCATTCCAGCAAGAATTGTTCCCCTGCAAGGTCACGGTGAGTTTGGGGACAGGCTGTCTGGGTTACACCTGCACCCAGCAGAGATGTGGATTTCTGAAGCCCAGAAGCCTCTGTATCTACCCTTCTCTGTTTGGCAACAGGCCCCAGGAACTGCCCGTGTGTTTCATACACTGAGTGGGGGAAAGCAGAGCTGTGTCTTCCTGGAGTGATTTCTCTCTCCACTTCCAAAGCACCACGTGCACATGATTCCAAGATGCTTACCAGCTCGTGGCGGGAAGTCGTGCAGCGTGTGGCACAGCACAGAGGCTTTGGTTATGTCATGGGTTGTTCTGGCAGGAATCCCACCTAGAACACCATTTCCACTGCCCTCGACAGAGGGCGCAGCAGCCCAGCCGGCAGCGCAGGGACACACTCACCCCTGCACAGAAGATGGCAAGGCTTTGCTGTGTAGGATTCAAGAAAGCAGGGGCTTGGGCTGCAAATGTTTCTGCTCCTTTGCAAAAACCCGGGAGTCAGGCCAATCGTAAAGAGATAGGAGAGGAGCTCAGAGGCTAATAGATTTTACACTGGGGATCCACAGTTCCTCCACTAAGGAGTGTAACTAAGAAGGGAGGACTTCTGGATTGCGTGGGACTTCGCCCTGTACCGTGGTTTGGCCACTTTCAGAGTGTTTCTGTGGTAGGTACCCCCACCCTGGTCTGTGTCCCCAAGAAAAATAAGCTTGGTTTAGCCTCCGTTCTGGGAAGAGTGCAGCTAGACTGTCCCCCACCCTGGAAGCTTCAACATCCCAACAAGGAAGGCATCTCCATCCAGATGGCTTCTAATCTGGTCCTTAACAAGCTCCGGAAAGTCCATTATTGACCTGGGATGTGACTGCTTTAAGAATGTCCATTAAGGGGGCGCCTGGGTGGCACAGTGGTTAAGCGTCTGCCTTCGGCTCAGGGCGTGATCCCGGTGTTATGGGATCGAGCCCCACATCAGGCTCCTCCGCTGGGAGCCTGCTTCTTCCTCTCCCACTCCCCCTGCTTGTGTTCCCTCTCTCGCTGGCTGTCTCTATCTCTGTCAAATAAATAAATAAAATCTTAAAAAAAAAAAAAAAAGAATGTCCATTAAGGGGGCGCCTGGGTGGCTCAGCCGTTAAGCGTCTGCCTTAGGCTCAGGTCATGATCCCAGGGTCCCGGGATCGAGCCCCGCATCGGGCTCCCTGCTCGGCGGGAAGCCTGCTTCTCCCTCTCACACTCCCCTTGCCTGTGTTCCCTCTCTTGCTGTCTCTCTCTGTCAAATAAATATATAAAATCTTTAAAAAAAAAAAAAAAAGACTGTCCATTAAGCACTCCTTCTGAGACTCCTCCCACTCCTATAGGCGGCCCGGCCTTCTGATGAGATCAGTACAGACACCAATTACCCCAGGACCCCAAGAGTTAAATCCCTTGACAAGGGTCAGACAACTAGTAAATGACAAAACGAGGACCTGTTGGATTCTCTCTGCTGTGATAGAGAACAATGAGGTTTACATACAGAAAATCTCCGAGACCAAGAGGAGAGAAAACTAAGAGGCAAAGTCAAGGGTCAAGTTTGAGGAAAAATCTAATGGACCGTGAGCAAGGGTGGAAGAGAGACTAGAGGCTGGCTGCTACTCTGTAAAACTCAAGTGTCTGGGGGGTGTCCTTCCTGACCTTGGGCATGTGACCCACTGGGGCCGACTGTTTTAAAGCTATGATAGCTGGTTGGGAAAGAAACTGAAGTATCAGTGAAGTATTCAGTGAGTACTGAAGAAATCAGGGAGGACTTCCTGGATGGGGTGGGGTGGGTCCCAGCTTCAATATTACAAGACCTCCACTTTCCTCCAAGCATTCAAGAGGGCACTGGGGCTGTTTTGTCTTGTCCGTTCCACTTAGAGCACTTCCTTTTTGCAAACAAGCACAGTCACAAGATCTAGATTTTTCACCAGCTAGGGTAAGTTGCCTCTTTTTGTTGACTTTATTGATCTTACTCAGTGCCCTGTAGGATTTGGTGAAAATGCAGGTGACACTGAAAATTAGTACATCTCTTTTAGGCATAACTGAGGCTTTCTTTTGATTAATAACTATTTTCCAAGCATTTCCCATTAGCCCAGCACTGGACTGGATTCCAAAGATAAGCAGCAAAATACAGGTCCCGGACTTCAGGGAACTCAAGAGCCAGTGGCGAAGAGAGCAACTCAGAGCGCTAAGCTTTCCACTTCGAGAAACACGAGGCTCCACTCATCGGAGCCAAAGAATATCGTGACAGTTTACCCACGACGTCTATTTCCAGAACATGATACTTAATACATCAATCTGCTCACCGAAGCACAACTTTTAATAATTGAAAGCAACACACGTGCCCAGTAATTTGAACCATTAAGTAATTTACAATACTCCGACTCAGTAAAGACTTTTGCTTCTATTACAAAAACAGTGCTATCCTTTTTTTTTTTTTATATACCAGGAGGAAATGCTTGCATTGTTATGTTACGTGAAAAATTAGTTATGCTATGCGTAAAACACAGAAAAAAAGACGAGAAGGCAATAACCAGGTGAGCACTGACAAGTGTATAACAAGCAAAAACAAAAAGCAAACAAACAAACAAAAAAACCAGTCTATAGCATGTGCCAACTCCTGTGAGGACAATAGTCCCACCGTGACTGATTTCAAGCTGCCTGTGTGATGTCACTGTGTCTCGAAATGGGGAATAAATGCTTTCATTTGGCTCCCGCACACTGGTACCAGCTAGCTTCAGCACCACTGGCAAGAGCCTCGATGTTGACATAGTTTAAATGATGTAATTATGGGCCGTGTTATTTTTTTATCTGTACTTTCCAAATCTTCTGTAATGCAATGAAGGAAAAGAACATCTTGTGTGGAATGCTCACGTCCCCGGGGGAATAGGCTTTTAGCAAATGCGGCCATTAGTTGAGGATCTTACCTGAGCAGTCCTATGGGGCCTTCTCTTTGCACCCTGGGCTAAATTACTCTTGTTATTTGGTTTCACATTTTGTTCACTGAATAATGTCAGGAGCTAGAGTGAGCCAGAGAACACAGTCCTTTCTTTGTCCTGACACAGCGCACCCAGGCAGGAAGTGCCCCGAGAGCTGAGCCGGAAGAAAGAGGTCATCATGGAACCATGCTACAGCCGACCCATAGTCCGCCATGGGCCACTGAGTCAAAATCTTTCTTGAGCTGTGCAGTTCTTTCTTTTGTAATGAAAATTATGTTAATGCAATATTAACCTCCAAGAAACATGATGTCAGATAGGTTGAGTCCCGAAACTAGCCATTTAGCCTCAGTTTTCACATCTATAAAATGGGGACATGAGTACACATTGGTAATCATGTCCCAGTGGTGAGAATCGAATGGGATAGCAAACGTGAGGTGCTGGATAGCGCTAGCAGATATTAGCTCTTATTTGCCCCTTTCGCTTACTCTACTGCCTTGGGAAGGAAAGGAAAAGTCCAAAGAAATGTCAGCACACAGAAAAGGGATTAATGATCGATGAGAAGCTCGTGGTCTCACAAACAGCCCCAGAGGCTTCAGAACAGCAGTAGCACACATGTTTCCCATCTGCCATGGCATGAAACCATGCATTTATGTCTTCATAAAAACCTCAATTCTGTCCTACATACATGGCTCTCGTAGAGCAAGAAAAAAATAAAGTTTTTTAGAAAGTCAGATTTCTTTCACATCCAGACCTGGAGCTCAGACAACACGACCCGATTTCAGAGAAGAAGCAACACAGAGCTTCTGCCCACAATCCGAAGAGCGGCTTCCAACCATCACCTTCCCGCCAAGAGCCAGAGTCTAATTGGAAGAGGTGGCAACTTGCTAAGTGCGATTCTGTGCAGCTCACACAAAAATGTGTACCTTGATTGAATTCACAGAAATTGCACTCCGCTTTCAGAAAAGACAAGTGCTAGTCTCTCAGAGCACTAAGGAGAAATAGATACCAGGGCCAAGAGCTTCAGGTCCTCAAAACAACTAGCAGACCCATTTTTCCCTTCCTCACCTCGGAAGGCTGTCCTCCTGGGCACATCTGGCACCGAAGGACGGAACAGTGCTTGCTCTGTAGCAGAACGAGGCCCAGAGACTCTCCAGCTCCCTTGCAGAGCTAGACAGCAGCAGTAATGTGCTCCCTCTGGAGCCATGGCAACCAGTCTCCAAGTGGCTCTTTGCTATGTATTAGCCTTTTTTTGTTGTTGTTGTTCCATCCAGGAATTAGAAGGCACTGGGGACAAAAAAAAATGATTTAAAGCAACCCAGCTGTGATGATTGATTTTATGTGTCAGCTTAGCTAGATCATTATGTCCAGTTATTTGGTCAAACACGAGTCTAGATGTTGCCATAGAAAGTGTGTTTTGGATGAGATTAACATTTAAGTCAGTAAACTTTGAGTAAAGCAGATCACCCTCCATAATGGGGGGTGGGCCTTGTCCAATCAGTTGAAGACCTTTAAAGCAAACACCGGTTTCTCAAAGAAGGAGTTCAGCCTCCAAACTGCAACACAGAAATTCAGCCTGGTTTCCAGCCTTCAGACTCAAGACTGCAACATCACCGTGGACCTGAATCTCCAATCCATTGGTTGCCCTCCAGATTTGGGACTTGCCAGTCCCCACAATCGATACATGAATGAATTCCTTAAAATCTTGATAGATCGGGGCACCTGGGTGGCTCAGTCTGTTAAGCATCTGCCTTCGGCTCAGGTCATGATCCCAGGGTCCTGGGATTGAGCCTCGAATCCGGCTCCCTGCTCAGTGGGGAGTCTGCTTCTCCCTCTCCCTCTTCCCTCCTCCCCACTGCTCATGTGCTCGCTCGCTCGCTCTCTCTCTCCAATAAATAAAATCTTTTAAAAAAATCTTGACCAAAAAAAAGTCTCGACAGATAAATAGATCGATGATACAGAGAGATAGAATCTATATGTATCTATATCAGTGGATATAAAGAATCTTTTGGCTCAGTTTCCTTGGAGAAGCCTAACTAATCCACCAGCAAACACCTCTCTATTGTCAAAAACCAAGCAGTCCAGTGGGGCAGAGGACTTGCCAGCAGACCTAGAGGGTTCTCTGTGCAGGTGTGAGCTGCGGGGGAACACAGACATTGCCCCTGCAGGCGGGCTGCTCGTGTCTCTCCACGAGCTCCACGTCCATGATTACCTTGTGTGATTACCTCATGTAAAGCCACCAGGTAGTTCTGAGGCCTGGCCACGGGGCTAAATGCCCCCAGACTCCTCACCCCCACCTCTGCAAGCAGTCGAGAAATGATGGCTGGAACCGTTACTCTCACAGTGAGGCTGGGTAGGAGAGACCAGGAACCCACCCGGGAGGAGAGAAGGTAGGGAGTCCAGACTGTTCAGGGAGAAGATCTGACATTGCCCCGTGGCATCACAAAGCTTCTCAGAGAGCCTGTGGCAGATTGAGGAGTGAGAGAGAAGATGCAGTGACAAGCTGTGCTCTAGGGCAAGGCTTCTCAAACACGAAGTGTGCAAAGGCATCGTGACCATAGCTTGTTTAAAAAACAAATGCGGACTCCAAAGCTCCCATGGAATGTTCTGCTCAGAAAGTATAAGATAGGGCCCAGAAAGGGACTTTCCACACACACCCCCAGGTGATTCTAAAACAGACACTGCATGGCTCTCAAATGGGGGCCATTTTGTCGGCAAGGCCAACACCGGGGAGAAGGGATTGCCCCCCCGTCTCCATCCCATCCCATCCTATCCCACGCTTTAGTCCAGGCAGCAGGAGGAGAGGGAAGCCCAGGCAGAGGATGGTCATGGGCCATCCAATCTCTGGTCATGCCAGCTTCCCATCTCTTTCTGTCTAATGCGGGTGGACGGAGCAGTCTACTGGGACAGGGACAGAAGAGCTCATCCCTGTTGCTCCTCTGAGTGTGTGTTGGGGTGGGCGGGGGGGGGGATGAGCTTAGCTTGAAACTCTGAGGAAGGAAAATCTAATTGCAAAGACAGTCATTAGTCAAGGGTTCATCCGCGATAGAATCGCGTTGAGCTGACATTCATGTCCCCTTCTCAATTAGCAGAATTGTGATAAAGAAAATGTCATTCGTCCACACGAGGGGCTGGAAAAGAGCAACTCTCAGATTCAAGCTCCACCTTGACAGGCAAGCGCAGGGGTTGCAAATCCGTCCCTCAACGCGGGCACCTTTGCAGTGGCCGCGCTCCTCCGGCTCCCTCCCTCCCTCCTTCCGCTCAAAGTCAGGGCCTCACCCCTTCCGTCATGTCAATGAGCACCTCCCAAGCATCTCACTCCCTCTCCGACTCTCCAGACCCCCTCCTCCCCCCGGCGTCGCCCCTGCGGACTTGCTTACAGCCTGCGGAGACTCCCTCTGCAAGAAGTATGACCCAGCCAGCTTAATTACTCCTTCCTTTCTCCTCGGCGACCTGACCGGAGGCGGAAACACCAGCCATATGTCTCCATCCGTCATTTTAACTACCCCGCAGTTGCTCATAAGTGTCCTCTGCTCTGTTCAGCCCCGGAGTAGCCAGGGCTTCCCGAAGAGCACGTAAACCCGAGCACACTGGGGAACGAAGGGTGTTTAAGCATTTCGCTTTCTAACCTTTCTCTCTAATCAGGATGCTAAAAATTACCAAGGGCAGAGCTGGAGGTCAGAACCAAAGAGGGAGAGAGCCTTGGGTGCTTAGGGGATGGTTTTACGCACTCTAGCTTTGAAGAGCTATAACGAGAGTGCAGGCCTGAGTGACAGGCATCCGGGAGGAGGGGAGAGGGAGTCAGGTCAGGGAGTCCCCGGAACGCCGCCCTCGGTGGCAAGGACTCACCAGCGGGCCAGTGCTGAAGCTGATGGCGTGGAGTTTGGAAGAGGAGGTGGGGTTGGGTCGAGAGGAAATTATTGTCTTAGGGTTTCCTCCCGTAGCTAGGCCAAGCTCAGTGAGTTCATAAGTTCTACAACCTTCTTCCTTCCCTCAGTGGCCAAGTGACCTGGTGTCTGCAGAGCCAGGAGGCATGTGAGAGGCAGCCATGGCCGAGCTGTGGGGAAGGGCGCCCGATGAGGCAGCTAGTGGACCCCCATGTGTAGAGACACACGGGGCCCTGCTATGGTCCACGGCGAAGCACGGCCTGTGCCATACTGCTGTCTCAACGCCCGCGGTGAGCCCCAGCACCCCCTGGGATGCTGGGATGCCCCCCCCCCAGTGTAGCCCCCTCCCACGTTGGTGCAGGCACTGGTCATGGGACTTGCTTTGGCCAATAGAAAGAGAGACTTGACACTTGCAGAGAACTTGACACTTGCCCGGCCCCTCGGGGGCTGCCACCTTGGAAGGCTGCTGCCAGGATGCTCGCAGGATGCTCCAGGCGTCGTCCTAGAGAGGCCACACGGAGAACAATGGAGATGGCTTGGCTGCCAGCCCCAGCCAAATGCCAGCAATGGGAGTGAGGTCACCTTGCATCACCTCCTACCACTAGAGCAGCCAAATGACACGAGTGGCCCCGGACCAGACTAGCTCACCAAGGCCAAATTGCACAGATGAGAAAATAAGTGATTGTTATTCAGAGCTACTGGGTTTGAAAGGGTGGGTTATGCAGCGATAGATAACTGTCAGGTTACACTTCTCTCTGGGAGGGCCTGCAACAATTCAGAGAAATCACGCTTTATAAAACCCAACAGTTACGCCTGCTAGAAAACTCTTCATGAACTGGCAATGAGGAACCTTCACAACCTGGCAGACCGTCTTCCAAATGCTCACGGCAAACGTAAAAGTACTGGTGAGCTGTTAGAGGCATTGCCATTAAAGCGGGAGCAAAGGCCTGTTCTCACCGCTTGCACCCAACATCGTAGCAGAAGCCCTCGACAATCCGACGGCGCAAGCAAAAGCAACGGTATAAGGTCTGAAAATAAAAAGAGAAAAAAAATACCTATTTACAGACAATGTGATTGCCTGGGGTTGGCCGAAAAATGCCTCTTCCCCCCGCCCCAGATGTCCATGTCCTAATCCCCAGAACCTGTGAATATAAACTTTTATGGCCAAGGGGACTCTGTCAGTGTCCTTAAAGGATTTTGAGGTGGGAACGTTCTCCTGAATAAGCTAAGTGGACCCAGTGTATTCACAGGGTTCCTTATAAGAGGGAAGCATGGACAAAAATAACAACTCCATGAAAGAGTTGAGAAAAATCCAGCAAAAGATACGCCAGACCTTCTTTAAGAAAATTACAAAACATTTTTAACGATATGAAAGAAGACTTTATGAGCAGAGAAACAGGCCATGCTTATTATGAAGGTCATCATCATAAAGGAGGCATTTTTCCCCAAAATTGATCCTTGCAGTGCATGCATGAATCCCAACAAGGCTTTTGATAGAGCTCGATAAAACTATCCTAAAATCCGAAAGATAGTGGGCGGGAAAAGAGTTAACGCAGCAGGCCTGGGTTGCTCAAATCCTTCACGTTCCAAAGAAAGGCTTCTCTTCAGGTTAGCCAGCTCCTGGGAATTATGCTCGAGGTCCCTGGAAAAGTCTGCCTGATAAGACTGTATTTGTCTGCTTGAGGCCTTGGACCGTGCTCTATGACTCTGGCCGGAGACATTTGTCCTGACAGTGTGATTTATGGTGAACACCTGTTTTTGCTCGGAGCGGGATGGGGGTGCTCAGAGAAGGTGTGAAATCTCGGGTGCTGAGGCAAGTCCTGCGGGTTGCCGCATTGACTATGTAACTAACCCTCCCCAAGGTTCAGGTTCACTTCCCTGGTCCCGAGAGCTCGCATGCACGGTCACGCCTGGATGCTGGGAGAACTACAAGTCCCCTTGCAACTCCACTGGGAGGGACACCTAGAAGCTTGTGCCTGGTTTCTCCTTGACTTTGCCCCTGGTAGCTTTCCCTCTGCTGCTTTTGATCTGGAGACTTTTGCTGCAATAAATTGTGAGTCTAACATTCCAAAGATGGCAAATTGGCAAGTCATCAAGCCTGAGGTCTTGGAGACCCCCAACAGGAAGAGCAAAGCATTAGGAATAGCTGAACCCATTGCGAAGAAAATCAAGGTAGGGGGAGTGTAAATTACCTTTACCAGCTTACGGCCCGCTACAAAACTCTAACAATTAAGGGGGGGGGGTGACTGGGATAGGCTGGTGATGGGTATTAAGGACGGCACGTATTGCATGGTGCACTGGGCGTTATACGCAAACAATGAATCATGGAACTTTACATCAAAAACTAATGATGTACTGTATGGTGACTAACATAACATAATAAAAAATTTTTAAAAAATCAACAAAACAAAAACAGAACCCTAACAATTAAGTGAGGTGGCGTTGGAACAGAGGAACAAAGGGAATGGACAGGTCTGTGTCTAGGAGTTTGACCGGCAGAACACAAACGGCAGGAAAGGTATGGGCTGTTCAATACACAGTACTGATGATGATATAAAAGTAGGTCTCTAGCTCACGCCACACGTGCAAAACAAGGAGCCGGCCGTCTAACTGGGGAGGGGAAGACGGCAGGTAACCTGTGAACGTGACAAACAATGTAGCGTGCGTTCAAAGGTGATCAGGTGTGTTAGGAGGAATAAAGGAAAAAAGGCAGAGCAGAATTCCAGGTGTCAGAAATGGTTGCTATGGGCAGGATGCGATTTTTATAGGGAGTCAGGACAGCCCTCCCTGAGAAAGCCATCGTCTTAGTCGGCAGGGCTGCTACCACAGAATACTCTCGACTGGGGGCTTCAACCACAGAATTCCGTGTTCCACAGTTCTGGAAGCTGGAAGTCCAAGATGAAGGCGCCAACACGGTCACATTCTCATTAGGGCCCACTTCCTGGTTCCTAGCCGGCACCTTGTGTCCTCCTATGATGGAAGCGACTCGATTTCTCTGCAGCCTCTTACTAATTTCATTCCTGAGGGCTCCACCCTCATGACCTGAGCACATCCCAAAGGGCCCATCGCCTTGTAGTATCATGCTTGGGATGACTTTAACATATGATTGGGGGGCACAAACATTCAGTTGATAGCCGTCATATTTAAAGAGATGTCGGCATTGACCATGCAGAACCATAGAGAAAGAACATTCTCAATAGAAGGCTCGGCCACAGCTCACTTACGAGAACGTCGAGGCTTGCAGAGGTGAGGCCACTAGCATAACTGTGTATAATCGAACAGCTCAGGACAGATGCAACCCCAGCTCTTCCTCTAAAGTCTGCAGTCCTTTGATTACACCATCTAAATAACATAGCCTTAAAATTAATGTCAGGACTGGGGCACCTGGGTGGCTCCGTTGGTTAGGCATCTGCCCTGGGCTCAGGTTATGATCCCGGGGTTCTGGGATCGAGCCCCGTGTTGGGCTCACTGCTCAGTAGGGAGTTTTCTCCTCCCTCTCCCTCTGCTCCTGCCCCTGCTTGTGCTCTGTCTCTCTCAAATGAATAAATAAAATCTTTTTAAAAAAATTTTTAAAAATTAACGTCGGGGGGCGCCTGGGTGGCACAGCGGTTAAGCGTCTGCCTTCGGCTCAGGGCGTGATCCCGGCGTTATGGGATCGAGCCCCACATCAGGCTCCTCCACTAGAAGCCTGCTTCTTCCTCTCCCACTCCCCCTGCTTGTGTTCCTTCCCTCGCTGCTGTCTCTATCTCTGTCGAATAAAATAAAATAAAAATCTTAAAAAAAAAATTAACGTCAGGGCTTTCCTACCTAAAAGTTAAAATATTTCTCAAGACATAATAATAATCCTCAGCCGTGACTCACCAACTCTTTCCCCCTTGTTTCCCACCACCCATTCCGAATGCCCTTGCGCCTGCTCGTCGGGCTGAGCAGGGCCCCTCCGTCTTGTCCCACACACCGTGCATTGCCCAACCTCCACACGACTTCCGTGCCCGCCCTTGACTTACGAACGCACTATCCCCGCTGGTAGTCTTCTACTCTGCCAAGGCCTTCTCAACTGGCGTTTTCTTTATGACACTTTTCCAGCTTCCCAAGGAGAAGGAAACGTTCCCTCCTTGATGCTCCCATAGAAATTCGGTCATACGGAAACCACACCGTGTGGCCTGTGTTTATCTTTCTGTCCCTCCAGCCTGTGGACTCTGAAGGACCCAGTCAGTATCTGATTTGTCTTTCTTCCTAGCTCTCAGCACAGGATGAATGGTCTCAGTAGATGTGAAATCAATGTAGTCCAAGTGGAAGATGAGTGAAATATGAATGACAGTGAAAACCAAAGCATCGTGAAGTCAGTCAGTTGTGAGGCTCAATAGAAACTAGGGCAAAAGATAATAAAACCTAAGATTTACACTGAAGCATAAAACGTTGTGCTACCCAATGAGTACATTCGGGATTGACTAAATATTACACAAATACAGGCAGGCATCGAGAAGACCAGGCTAGAAATGACAGCCAAGCTGCATGCAAAGCTTGCTAATTGGTTGTGTTTGTTGGAAGAGTGTCTCCCTGTAAATACATTTTTTTTTCCCAGAAAGATGCTTCGTGGAACTGGTGAGCCACAAACGCCTGGAAAGCTCAACTCTGGATATTGGATGATTTCACTGAGTCCAGACTTATAGAAGACTCCTACTCACGATGGAATTCATTCTTCTGCCTCTAGGAATGTGTATTTACTCAATAATTTTAAAGACTCTTGCTTCAAACACAAACATTCTAAAACCACATTAAGTCATGCACAGGAATTATGTACTTCATTACAAAAGAGAGAGAGAGAGAAATTAAAAGATAGTCCTCCCCCCCATGGCAGGGTGTGTAAATAAAACATTTGTTAATCAAATGAACAGGGGTAATGCTATTAGAGGAAGAATCTGAGACCTTTATGGCATCTCCCATTTTCTGACTCAGCCCTTAGCGTACCCTACTTGTGTTACGCACTAGGGTGGCCATTAGCAACGTGTGGCGGCTGATCACTTGAGTTTCAATTCATTAAATATCAAATTAAAATAGGCCCATTTAAATGGAGCTAGCTACTACCATATCGGACAACATAAACACAGAATATTGCCATCACCTCAGGAAGTCCTCCTGGATAGCATTATTCGTACTATGCTGTAGCTGGCCCAAATACAATACATATGATTTGGATTAGCAGTGACCAGTTACCATAGTCAAGATATGGAAGCAGCCTAAGTGTCCATTGACTGATGAATGGATAAAGATGTCACACACATACACACAAACACATACACACACACACACACACACACAGAGGAATATTATTCAGCCACAAAAAAGAATGAAATCTTGCCATTTGCAAGGACATGGATGGAGCTAGAGAGTATAATATTAGGTAAAATAAGTCAGTCAGAGGAAGACCAATACCGTACGATTTCACGTCTCTGGAATTTAAGAAACAAAACAAATGAGCAAAGGGGAAAAAGAGAGAGAGACAAACCAAGACACAGACTCTTAACAATAGAGAACGCACTGATAGTCACCAGGGGGAGAGTGATGGCGGGATGGGTTAAATAGATGATGGGGATTAAGGAACATACTTTTCGTGATGAGCACGGAGTCATGTATGGAATTGTTGAATCACGATGTTGTATACCTGAAACTAATATAACACCATATGTTAACTCACTGGAATTAAAATAAAAACTTAAAAAAAAAAAAAGACCAGTTCATCAAAATATAAACTCTGACCCTGGGGCCCAAAAAGAGGTCCCTGCTTTCAAGGAGACAGATGGCGTAAATAGCAAAACAGAGGGTAGTCCCTAATACGGTGCGCATGAAAATTATGTAAAGGAGCAATTCCCTATATATATATAATAGATTAAAGAAACACTTCAGAAGAAGACATGATATTTGTACCAATTCATATAGAAAGGAAAAATTTGAGCAAGGCATGGAGTAAGAGCAGCGAATCATTGAGCCAAAGGAACAGCCACGTCCTTGGAGACCACGTAAGGGAGCTCGGAACGGTCTTTGGGGGCGAAGGGGATTGTACCTTGTTTCAAGTAGAAAGGCAACGAGGCCAGATCTGTGTCCTGAAAAGGTCATGCTGGCTGTGGAGAGGAAAACGGACAGGATGGAGCTGGGTTAGAAATGCAGAGACCGAGGAGGAGGCCGTGGACGTAAAGTGGAGGCGAGAGGGCCAGGCGGACCTGGGGCAGAGGACATGAGGCTGGAACGGAAGCAAGGGATGTAAGAGTTGTTTATTCAAAATGGATGAATATTTATTTTAAAAAGACTCTCTTTTTTTTGAAAATGCAGCAAGTGTGAGACGTGTGATCATCCTGACACCCGGTAACATATGTCAGCAGAGAAGGTGTTGCTGCAAGTTTTATGATGGGCTCTCGTGGAAGCTCGTGAACCCACTCCAAAGTGCTGAGCGGGCAGCCAACCTGAGCAAGCCCACCCCCATGGCTGAGATCAGGGCCCCTGCACACCAGAGGGGGCTTGGGGTCCTCAGGATGAGAGCCAGTACCAGCCACGGCCGGGGGAACGGGGCATGGAGCAAAGGCGGCTGGGCGGGAAGAGGGAGGGCCCGGCCCTCGGAGACCCTGCACAAAGCCCTGGCGAGAGTCCAGGACGTGGAGTCACCCCCACCACCCTCTCGGGCCCCGCTCAGCAACTAACCAGCGCGGGGCCTTGAGCAAGAGGCAGAACAACACTCTGAACCCTAATTTCCTCACCTGTAAAGTGGGAGCAAGACCACGCCCCTTGGAAGTCTTCGTGAGGTGAGTACAGCTAGGGCCTAGCGAGGGCCTTGAATTTCATTCCCATGCCTTCTCCCAAACACACTCTCTCTAGGTAGCCAATCCCCTGCCAAAAGTCTTTTCGACTCCTGTTACATTTTCCTTTGTTTTTTTTCTTTAAGATTTATTTATTTATTTTAGAAAGAGAGAGAAAGAGAGTGAGCAGAGGGTGGGACAAATGGAGAGGGAGAGAGAGAATCTTTTTTATTTTTTTAAATATTTTACTTATTTATTTGACAGAGAGCCAGGCAGCGAGAGAGGGAACACAAGCAGGGGGAGTGAGACAGGGAGAAGCAGGCTTCCCACTGAGCGGGGAGCCTGATGCAGGGCTCGATCCCAGAACACTGAGATCATGACTTGAGCTGAAGTCAGCCATGTAACAACTGAGCCACCCAGACGCCCCGAGAGAGAGAATCTTAAGCAGACTCCCCACTGAGCACAGAGCCGGCCTCCTCCCAGGACCCTGAGATCATGACCTGAGCCAAAACCAAGAGTCAGATGCTCAACCGAGTCACCCAGGTGCCCAACCTCTGTCAAAATTTCCCTCGCTTCCTCCTCTCCTTGATAAAATCTAAGTACTCATGTAGGCTTGGGAGGAGCTGCTGTGGGGACGGCAGGGCCGGGGCAAAGAAGGTAAATGGACCTGCGCTGTCCAGAGCTGCGGGTGCCCCTGGGGACGATGCAGCCCCCACTAACGGCCTGAGCACAGGAGGTCCCAGGGAAGGACCCGGGTGTGGGGCTGAGCTAGAACGAGTGGCCCCAGGCCTCCCAGGCTGAGGAACAGAACTGGTGTCCCAGTCTACCCTCCTTCTCAAGGCAGGGCAGAGGGACAGGGAAGGAAACTGAGGCTGACGCCAATCCATGTCATAATACAGAGAAATCAGGCTGGAACCCCGACCTCATGCCTGGCCAAAGCTGAGAGGCCACATAAGAGCAAAAACAGAAAATTGCATGAATTTTCTAGATCCACGGGTTTACATTATGGCTTTCTCATCTTTAGGAAGCAGCCCCTACCACGGTCCCTGTCTTATTGCCAA
Organism: Ursus maritimus; assembly: GCF_017311325.1. Lineage (NCBI taxonomy): Eukaryota > Metazoa > Chordata > Mammalia > Carnivora > Ursidae > Ursus > Ursus maritimus. The sequence goes on from NW_024426774.1 coordinate 1,102,304, forward strand.
CCGGGTAGTGACCATATGGAGAACAGTATCTCTAACAGCTTGTTGCCAAGAGTGAATTCTTAGATTTCTTCATTCCTCAAAGTACAAAGCAAGTCCTTGGGCCTACATTTGCATTTCCGGTTTCCTGTCTGAAGACCCATTGCTTTCTCAAGAAACTGACACTCTTGAGATGCCATCTGTCCCCTCCCCGTCGTGAATACCCTTCCTTAACAGGTCTCTTTGGAACAGCTGTGTAACGATCTACTGTGACAATGCCAAGTACAGTTAACACATATGTAGCTAGGGTAACTGAGGGGAGTCTAGTTGTTCTGGAAAACCCTGAAGAGCACAACTAAATGAAAGGGCATGTTGGAAACTTCTCACACTTGTCGTCTAAACCATCTAAACTGAACTTTTCCAAACTGTGTTCACATCTCACGTAACTTAATAGGGTCCTGTGGGATTTGCATTAAGAAGAATAAAAATGCCTGTTGCTTTTAAGAAATGTCTGCACGATTCCTTTTCCTATAGCTAATCCTTACAATGATCCTGTGTGGTAGGTTATAACAAAAATTGTATTTCCCCCAAAATTCCTATCTTGAGGCCCTAACCTCAGTAATCAGAATGTGACAGCATTGGTCACCTCTTCTTTAAAGAGGTTATTAAGTTAAAATGAGGCCTTTAGGGTAGGTCCTGTCCAATCTGACTGCTGTCTTTATAAGAAGAGATTACAACACAGAGAGAGATACCAGGGGTGAGCGTGCATGGAGGGACAACTCTGTGAAGAGGCAACAAGATGGCGGTCATCTGCAAGCCAAGGGGAGGCCTCAGAGGAAGCCAAATCTGCCAGCACTTTGACCTTGACCCCTAGCCTCTAGAGTTGTGAGAAAAGAAATTTCTGTTGTTGAAGCCATATGACGGTCCTAAAAAAATAATATATAGGTATATTATAAAAATCACAATTTTTCAGCTGAGAAAATGGCCTGATGTTACACAGCTAATCCTAGCATTGGAACATGGGCTTGCTGTGGAAACTCACACTTTAAGGCTACCATACATGGTTTCCCCTTTTGCAAAATAAGTTGGGTTTTATGCATTTTGTGAAATTATCATTTTTTAAAGTGAGTTTGCATGAAGACATTATCTCTGAAGTGAATTCCAGTTTCATCTCCCATCTCCAAACGGTTACCTAACCCCCACTCGAAATCAGTGCTTTCTTCCAAACACAATAAACACCAGCTATACCACCAACTCTACTATGGCTCTGGCTACGGTTTACTAAATTTGTTTCCTATGACCAAAATGAAGAAATCGAGAAAGGAAAAAAGGCTTAGAGTCCTTATATCTATCATTCTCAACTACTGCATGATGAATGATAATTTCTTCCACTTCATCCAAACAGAATCCAAACAGGGGTCGTGTGTGGGAATGCATGGGAAGAGAGTGGAATGCTGGTGGAAAGAAGATAAAGTTGGATCAGGTCAGATCACGATAGGGAATCTCTAAGCAGAGCTTCTGGGTTTAATGTTGTAGCTTGGGGGGTTCGAAAGGGCTTTCACAAGTTGTTCGAAATATAGATCAGAGGTGGCCCCCACTGAGTGAAGTTGAAATGCCAGAACTATCTGTATCCTACAGAAGAAGACAGGAAAAGGTGTAAGATTGTCCCGTGAGACCTACTCATCTATCCAGGAAAGGTACAGAGGACACACCTTCACCACAAGTGGGACAGATTTGTGAGGGGCCCCAGAAAACTTGAAGATTCCCGTGGTCGCTCTTCTTTGCAGATCACAGACTACAGTGAACAGTGCAGCCACAGAACTGGCACCGTTAGATGCAATGGGGATAATTGGATCCCAAGATGGCAGCGGCCAAGTGGCAGCCCTTCCTTGCCAAAGGCAAGGTAGGTGTGACGATGTCCGTGAACGTCGCAGTCAGAGCAGTAATGGAAATAGTCCGACTTGCAGAGACCTATGGTAATTGATCATGACGTCCTAAGAAGAGAAATAGACCAACCACCTACTAAATTCTTACTTGATCTGTAGACATGGGAGATTTCTAGGTTGAATGAACAGAAGACTGACTTGAATCATGAAAAATGGATAATCCTAATCCCTCAACCTATTCCCAGATTTGAGCCAGTTTCTAGACCCCTGGACTGGAGAGGAGGCCAGGTCCCTTGAGGAAAGATCCTGCCACACTGTCGAAAATGTAGACAGTTACTCTTCTCCCCAGTCTTCCCAGAGAGACTCTTAGCCTTTACAGGGTCACTGTGCAATGCAGGCAAGAAAATAATCAGACTTTTCAGGGATTGCTGGACACTGACTGAATTGACACAAATTCCAAGAGACCCAAAAGATCGCTGTGGTCCTCCAGCCAGAGTAGGAGCTTATGGAGGTCAGATGATCAATCAGTGGAGCTTCTGCTCATGTCCATCTTCCCAAACCCACCCTCTGGTTATGCATCTGGAATAAAGAACCCCCAGATGTCAGTTTCAAATCTTTCCTCCAACCTGACTATAAATTTGCACAAATTTTGTTCATTACCATAAAATTGTCTAAAGCTCTTTCTGTCCTTCTTTCTTTTAATTACAAAGAATCTGTGATTTCAAAACATTTTAAAGCCTTGGGCTAGATAAAACCAGGTCATGCAGAGTCTTTTTACAGTGGTCATGAAAACAAAGGCTTATTGGTACAATTTGGTAAACTCTTTTAGAGAAGGTCTCTGCTCCAAGCCAACACTGATAGAGGAAACCCATCACTCTCCGGTCTAAGAGGTGCATTAATTCATCGGGCAATTGTGGCTCTTCTTGGCACTTCCATGTGCATTAGGAGTCCACAAAGTATCAGAAATTATCTCCCATTTCCTTCCGTGGCAGAGTGCTCCCAGGTATCCTCCTCTCTGGACTCTGCCTCATCTGAGAAGAACAAGACCATCCACCCATGTCTCCATCTTCTGTGCTCAAGTGTATCTGGGCTGCCCCAGTGACCGCCACCATCCAGGAATCATCCAAATGTCAGAGTGCTGATGTTGTTGCCATCAGTCATGACCCAACCCCCAACATCTCCTGCAAGTTTGAGGCAGGAAATGTAACATCCCTGAGAACAGCCCATTACAACATGGTGATATCATCTTCTCCCTTCTCCACTCCAAAGTTGCCCATCTCTTCACAGCGATCAGGGTTTGCTTGGAAACAAAGACCTAACCCCCACGTTTTGGGCCCCACACACATCAGTCCTCACAGACCAGACCAAGCCTATAGACGGATGGATGAGGGAACAAAGCGACCAAGGGCACTCCTTCTTGAGCAAAACAGGCAGCACACAATGCTTATCTTCCAAAGGAAAGCCTTGGAAAACAGAGAGCAGCTCCTGGGGGAGAATGGAACCCTTGGCGCACCCAGACCAGGGTCCTTTCTTGGGCCTGTGCTACTTCTCACACCCGGTTCCTTCCTAGCCCCAGGTCTCAGGAGGCCTCCGTCTTATCCTCTTTCCTCCCTGAAACTGGCAGTGTCCCTGAGGACCATCCCAGAGCCACGCAGTGGTGACATTCTTCCCAGTCTCTCTGCGCCGTTGTGGCCTCTGACAATGGGCCTTCAGGACACCGATTAGAAGAGTCCCATGGCCGATGCCAACAAGGGCACAGGATGAGAGAGTCACATATGAGATTTCGGGATCTCAGTGCTTTCATAGCTGCAGGCAGGTGTCAAGGTCTGGACACCCTTCTGGTATGGAAGGCCATGGGGCACACCCTTAAATTCTGCCTCTGTGACCCTCTTCCTAGGAGGAGCGGATCAGCCCTGCTATGCCCCGCCAGGGAGGACCCCACAGGTAACACCCAGCCAGGGCCAAGGGATGGGGCTTCCGGCGGCCAGGCCTGGGGGTTCTGGGGGCAGAAGTAGGGTCCAGCTGAGATGCTGGTGTGCCAGACAGTTAACTTAGAGATTCAAGCCCGTGGGGGAAATACAGAGACTCAGCCGCTGGACAAGAAGTACAAGAGGGGCTGAGTCACAGACAATAAAGGCCAAGTTGTTTCATTCACGTATCTACTCCGCAAACATTTCCTGAGCACTTCTCTACGCCAGCGTCATCTGAGCACCCGGATAGCCACTGGATTGAGTCCTTGGCTTCCAGGGTCTCTCACCCCATAGGGAAGACAACTTACTGGAAAACAAAACTATAGAGTAAAAATTCCAAATGTCCCCCACACTTATCCCATCCTTCAGCGTTAAAGTATTAGGATATATTCATTGAAAAAACATTTGGTGACCCAACCAAAACACAAAGCAGAAACTACTAGAAGCCCACTTCGCAAGCGGCATAGCTGCATATCTGGAATCGTGGGCACAGCAGCGTTTCCAGGGGACTAGCGCCAGCAGGGATGCAGCAGAAGGGGGCTGGATACTGCAGGGAGAGACATGTCCCCAGCAGGCAGGCAGGAATGCTGACACAGGGCTGGGTTGCTGGGGCCAACCATGGGGTTCCCTCTGTGCTCCCCCCAGGTCTGGATGGCACACGGTCGGAGCAGACCTCATCTGTAGGTGGGCCCAGGCCCTGCAGGAGCCAGAAGATGGGACAGGGGCTTGGAGCCCCGCAAACCCCAAATCGCGTGCTGTGTTCAGAGTCCCGGGGCTGCCTGGACGGCCACAGGGCTCAGCGCAAAGTAGTGGAAAGTGCTCACAGACGGGCAGTGGGAGAGCTCAGGGCCCGTGATGAGCGAGTGGCAGGGCAGCGTCGTGCAAAGCCCTTTCCTCCAGGAACAGACAGGAGTTTACACCCCGGGCCAGGGCAGCCCCCCCAGCGCTCCTCGTTGGTGACCTCCTAGAGAGGGGGACGGCACGCCTGAGAGCAAGCAGGCTCCGTGCAGGGCTCGGGGTCCACAGCGCGTGGGCCAGCTCGGTGGGCTTCCCTGGCAGAGGGGGTGAAAGCCAGCCGGGACTAACGAGAAGTGGCGGCATTGACCTTGGCCTCCGGATTTGATTCTGCTTTACTCACCCCCTCTTAGCTGGGTGGTCCGGAGTACAACCCCTCTGCCCTTAATTCCCTTTCCAAAAAAATTTTCTCCAGGGTTTTCGGAGACTGAAGTGAGACTACATATTAAAACTGTTCGGTCTGGTAGCACTCGTGGTGACATACAGCAGCAGTGAGCGCCGGGCGGACGTGAAGCCTGGGTACGTCCTGTCATTCAACCCTGGCAACAACTCCAGGAGATAGATGCGACCATTGTTCTCGTTTTATATGTGTGGAAACTAAAGCACAGAGAGGTTAAGTACAACCTCTTGGATGCCCAAGGTCACCAGACGAGAAGGCAAGTCAGGCCTGAAGCTGCACCCAGGCCACCCAAGTCTGGTCCCCGTGGCCACAGCCACTGGTGCCCACGGCTCACTGAGCAGCAGAAGTGGGGGTGGCCTCGCCGTCTGGCTGATGTTTCATGCCTATTGTGAGAATTAGAAATGAAACAGGGGACGTTCCTAGAACAGTGCCTGACCCACTTTACCAGTATTCCATAAATAGTAATTAACGATTAGCATCACTGTCATTATTTTTGCTGGGGCAAGGTGGGTATATATACTCCCTTATGAAGTTCCTGTGTCAGTGAGCTCTTGCCACAATCACGCTATTCAGGAAACTTCCGGGGCACGCAGCAACAAATGTGCAGGGTGTCGTCAGAGCGACGCGGGGATTTGGGCTGAGTGCACACGTCTGGGGTTGGCCAGCTCGTGGCTGATCCAGCATGGCCTCCGTGGGAGCTCCACTCTGCTCTGCTTGTCTTTCAGTCCTTCGCTGACTCACCCAGGCCTGTTCTCACAGCGATGACAATGACGGAGCACAAGAGCAGAGGACCCCACTGAGCGGGGGCTTTTGAAGCCTCTGTTTGCATCTCGGTTGCTAACGTCCCATGGGCCAAAGCAAGTCACAGCGCTGAGCCAAAGCCAGGTGGGAGGGTTCTCTGCAGTAGCAGGAAAAGGATGTGGGGAGGGAAGGGTAGAACGATCTATCGCCATTCTAACCCCAGTGGCTGCCACCAGTGTAATTACCAGAACACTCCACCCTCCTTCCCCAGTAAAACTCCCCCAGTCCCTTTGACGTTGCAGTTCCTGTACTCCTCGTACTTGGCCAGAACCCTTATGCTCCCTGAAGCCAGCCTGCTTTATCTCCATATGCCAGAACCCGTAGTAGGCATGAGAACACACCTGCGAACAAGACAAACAAGTTCTCTGCTCTAATGGAACTAATGCTACAGGGGAGGAGACATGCAAAAAAAAAAAAATCATATAATTTCATATCACGAAAAATTCTATGAAAACGAACCAGAATTCCTTGATGGAGAGAGCCTGAGAGTGGTCTCAGAGGACAGCGACCTTTGAGATTCATGTCTATATCCTCAGCCCTAAGCCCAAAGCCGAATACAGAATAGTCTTCAACAAAGGTTAAAAGGAGGATGGATGAATGGATGGATGGATGATGGACGGACGGACAGACAGACACTGAGACCTGCCTGGCACTTCTTGCCATTGCCTCTTCACCACCTTACTCTCTATAGCCCACTGGGGCCAGGAAGGGTCCCAGAGAGGGAATCCCATTCACTCTCCACATCTGGAGAGCCAGCCCTGGGACTTCAATGAAGTGTCTTCTCCCCAGACGCAGAGGCTGGGGCATCTCAGCTCTCCGTGGTTAGCAAAGGGACTGCCTTCCTTTTGAACTCCCTGCCCAATGTTGGAAAAGAGTCCACAGAGCTAATGCGGCCTGCTGGCCCTTTGCAGGAGTCCAGAGCCACTCCTCACCCTTCTGTGTATGCTTCGGTGTTGGGTTACCCAAGGGATGCAGGGAAACATGCATGTGGCCAGCCCTGCTCCCACCCCCACCAGACCGTCCTGAGCCCCAGCAGCAGGCTCACCTGCCCCGATATCATGGCTTCTCACCACAATGTGCTGAATGACTGGGTGCCTCTTGGATATATACATTCTTCACAATAACTCATGGATATTGGTTTTATTACTAAGTTCACTGAGAAGTGATGGTAGAATGGAAAGAGGACTGTTCTTCCAAGTCCAGCCGACGTGGATTTAAATCCATATCCCAACCACATCTTAGCCCTGTAAGCAGGCACGCTGACGCAGAGTTGAGTGTGACAGTGACAATTCAAATCCTAGAAACCAGCAGACCCGGTGGCGTCTAGAGCGTTCGCAAACATGTTCCAGAAGGGTGCCTCTGTTGAAAGTTCATATGTCAGTGGCTTATACTTTCCTTCTTTAAAATACTTACAGAATTGACTGACAAAGTCCATTGAAAACGGAGCAAAGTAATAACATTTACCCAGTTGCGTCTGACTACAAATAAAAAATTATTTTAGACGATACCTTCTCCCTCACCAGGACACGGTGGCGTATCAAACGGTTTCCAATGTGCACCCTGCGAGGCAGGAGGGGCGAGTGTCTAGTGGGGGTCCTCTTCACCCAGGTCTCTCTCCTAGGCGGTGAAATTCAAGGCAGACGTGAAGTCGGAGGGAACAGGGGGAAGGAAGGGTCTTTGAGCCATTCTCCGGTACAATTTGTACTATGGAAAGTGAGTTTTAATTTGTTCCATATGAATCATGAAAAACGTGAAACATGCAGGGGGTTTATCATAATTCTTGACAAGATAAATACTGTGCTCATGTAATAAAAAAATGGAAAATATGTATTTAGTCCAAAAACTTCATTTAAGAAAAAAAAAGTTAACGTAAGGAAGTGATTTCCTAACGAGCCTTTCAGTCTGAGACGGAAGACGGACCCAGCCGTCTTAAGGATACAGATCAGACTCGTCACCCCGGGTATGTCCCTTGACCAGGACAGGGTTAAGCCATGGGTTTTCCAAGCAGCAATGTCAAAGTCTGCAGAACCCAAGCACATGCTTGGTTCTGCTGTGCAACTCAAGCCTTGTGCAAACCAAGTCCTGTGGTCCCAACGACCCTGCTTCAAAATGACTCGCTGTGCAGCCATGGGCAAGTCACTGCGTGGCTCTGAACTTCAGTTTCCATATTACCATACTAACTACTTCCCACGGTAGGTGAGAAGAGCGAAGGAAACAACAGAGCTGGTTAGGTAAACCGCCTAACTCATTTAGAGTCGTTAGCTACTATTGCTTTTGTAGACTGAAAGGCAGACACAAAACATTTCCAGGACCTAACATGAGCTCAGCAATGTGCTAGACGTTAAGAAAAGAAATGCAAGAGAAAGCAGAAGATGTGGTCCCTGCCTCCAAGGCTTGTAAGCAAGTTTTCAGGCACAAAGAGGAAGCAAAGAGGGACTCCTGTGACATACAAATCAGCAAACTAGTATTTTATGGAACAAGTTACGAATGGCTAGAAGATTCTGAGAGTCAGGCACGTGCGTGCAGCTAGATGGAAACACGGTGGGAGGGACAGGTAGGTGCCCCATGCGATAGGAGCAAGGCTGCGAAGACTCAGCTCAGATGTTAGTTTGGCAAAGACACTGGGATCTCATTTAAGATCGGGTCATCCCCCCATCACTGCATGCTTCCCAAATGTGGCCATGGCCCAGCCAGGCCAAGAAGTCAGGAGGAAGACCTGGGGAAAGCCTGGTCTCCAGGCTGGCCATGCAAGAGTCACTTCTCTGGACCCAGACACCTCATCTGCAAAAAAGGCCACCCATGGCCCTTGCCCCCTCCCCACCTCCACCGGGAAGAGCTTTGAGAGAGGTCATGCAGACCCTGTAGGGACTAGGACCACCTCCAGAGAGGCCAGCTGGCCTGACGGTGGAGACACAGACAAAATGGGACAGAAGGGAGATGAGCAAGACATGGACTGAGTGCGGGCCATGTGCCAGGCACTGTGTCATGCACCTGCTCTCACTGGGAGCTGAAATTCATATTCCCATTTTACCAATAAGAAAACCGACCTTTATAGCAGTTGAGAGTATCGCCCAAGATTCTGTATCTGATAAGTGGAGGAATGATTTGAACCCAAGTCCTTCAGACACCAAAGCCCACACTCTGCGTCACAGAGCTGGAATAAGACCCTGAGTGGGACAGACATGGCAGGGATGGCCATAGTGGCTTCCTCTGCTCCATCTCCTCCCCTCACCTGAAAGGGGGAGAGCCTTGGGTTAGAGACATTTGCTGGGGCCCTTGGAAAATTCTTAGGGGCTAGGAGAGGTGGAGCCAGAGGGCAGCACTTTAAGAATGACTCATGGCTCCCCCAAGACAGAGAGGGGAGCATCCCAGGCACCCAGAGCAGGGGCCTTGGTGGGGAAGGACTGGAACTAGAGATAGGCTCTGTCCAGGACCAAAGATGGGGCATCTGACAGGGTGCCCCCTGGAGGGCATGCCTGGTAAGAACAGGTAAGGCCAGGGGCTGGTCTCAGGGGCCACCAACATGAAGCAAAGCCAGGAGCCTGGGTCTGAAAGTTAGAGAAGGCATCACCCAGGAGGGTGCTCCGCCAGATCAGAAGTGGGAAGAGAACTGAAGTCAGGATCTAAGGAATTCGGGAACCGGCACACACAGACTCTGCTTCCCAACCTTGGCACATCGTGAGTAGATCGGGCGCGGCCGACCGCAGGATAAACGTGCCCCGTCTCCCTGCAAGATCAAAGCTGAGTAGTTCCCAACGATACTTTTACATTAGCAAATGGAATAGAATTCAACAAGCTCACGAATTTTTAGAATGAAACATGAGACTTCAAAGAAATGTTAGACGAGGCAAGCATTGGAGCTGCCCCCCAGAACCTCCCAGCCATTAGGTTTTGCAATGGGAAGTTTCTGAAAGAAAATCTAAGGGGGCAAGGAGGTAACAAGGCAGAGGGAGGAAAGCGAGGCCCGTGCTCAGGGAAGGGCCGAAGGACCCTCCTAAAGGACAAGACGGGGACACAGGAGGCCCAACAGAGGAGCCCTGGACCGGCCGCTGAGGGTCCACTGACACAAATGTGGAAAGGTGCCAGCCAGGGTGAAAGACATCTCCTGCCCATCGTGGGTTCTGATGCCGAACGAAATCGTCAAATCGAGGGCGTGTGTAAATTGCAAAGGACTCCAGGACAGGAGGAATTATCATCTTTATTATGTAGCACTAACCCAACAGCCCTGCCAGTCTCCTGATTGGTCCTCGCCTCCCTGGCCACGCCTCCCTCCTCTGTAGCTCCACCCAGCTTCCCAGCTGATGCCCCACCCCAAACACTGCCCCTGGGGGCTCTCTCCGTCATCTCATCCCCAAGTTGCAGGTGTGAGATTTGCCAATGTTTGTTCCCTTTGGCCACTGTTGCTCAGACCCACAGTCCAGACACAGGGTTCTGGCCGAATCACATGTGCGGCTAGGCCACCCTTGGGGGAGATGGGTCCGCAGCGTAAGGGGACCAGCAGGAAAGGGAACCCAGCAACACACACATTATGGGTTGAATTTTGTCCTCCCCCCCAAAAAAAATTCGTATGTTTAAGTCCTAATCCCATATTTTCCAAATGTGACCTTATTTCAAAGAGTTATAATTAGATAAGATGAGGTCACCCTGGAGTAGGGGGGCCCCTCATGCAGTATGACTGGTGTCCTCAGAGAAAGGGGAAATGTGGTGACACATGACGAGGGGAACCTCGTGTGGACATGAAGGCAGAGCGGGGTGCTGCTTTCACAAGCCTCGGGGTGCGAAGAATACCAGCGAACCGGCAGAAGTACCAGCACAGAACAGAAGGAACGCAGCTGCTGACACCCTGATCTTGGACTTCCAGCCTTCAGAACAGTGAGGTGACACATTTCTGTCATTGGAACCGTCCCACGTGTGGCCTTTGTCCGGGCCCAGCCTCTCACCCAGGACTAAGGAGGGCTTGTGAAAGCTGTGTGCCTGAGCCGGGTCTTAAGGAAAAAGAGGGTTCCAGATGGAGAAGGAGGGGCATGAATGCTGTTCCGGGCGGAGGGAAGAAGGTGAGCAGCAGGAAGATTTTCCCGAGTAACTACCGCTTGCTTCCCTAAGCGCCTGGCTTCTCGGCAGGAAGTGGGAGCTGGTGGTCTACTGCGGCCCACGGCGAGTCTTAGAGCTGGAAGGAGCCTCAGCGATGCAGACACAGCTCTGGTCTTAGAAATAGGAAAACCCAGGGCAAGAGGGGCAGAAGCTTCTGGGGTCACCCAGGAGTAGGAGCCCAGCTGGAACTGAAAGCCAGACTTCCAGGAGAAAGCCTCTGGATGCATTGAGGTCTGCTTGCCACACAACTGGTGGGACGTGGGCTCTGGGTAAGAGCAGGTCTCTCCTTAGAACAAGACTTTTCAAAAAATAAATAAATAAAACTCACTTAGCCGTGGCTTTTGTTGGTATGATACAAAGTATTTTGTGTTCCAGGGTAAAGTTGGCCCATAAGAGATGACACTAGGAGAAGCTGTCGCCCCACGTGGCGTGGGGACGCCGTCACCTGAGGAAAGGGAGCTTCATCTGTGGGTGTTCTCACCTTCCTGAGGCCCACTGCGTCCTGGCCTGGACTACGAGGAGACAGCATCAAGAACTTCCAACCGCTCACCTGATGACTTGAACGCCCTCGTTCTTCCACTCAGATTCAAGCTCAGTGACTCACTCTTCCCTGAGATGGTTTGGACTCTCAACTGTATTTAAGGAGAAATTTCACCCTCAAAATCTTTGGAAAGGTTAGGCAGGGAGGCTCCCGCCGTGGGTTCGCCGGGCTCCCTCATCCAGAGGCAATGATCTAGGCCAGGTGGGGTGGGGTGGGGTCTGGAAACCTCGTCCAAACTGGAGGAGCTGGTTGGAAGAATACCAAGTCCACCGCACTATTCTCACCCCCACTGTCTCCTCTCACAGGCTGTGTGACATCGGGCAAGCCCCAACCTCTCTGGGCCTCTGTTATACTGTGGAATGCAGCTTAGCTGTCTCGCCTGGAGGGAGGCAGAGTGCTGGTCAAGTGAACGTGACATTTCTCCCAACTCTAAAATGCCGAGCTAACTCATAAATGCAAACATTAGCATGAAAGATCAAAGTGGGCTTGAGTTTGGGAACCCAAGTCCCTCTGATTTCTCTCCTCTCTGCTGTGAGCTTCCCTTCTTCCATTTCTTTGTTTCGAAATTAACCCCTCCTCCATGAAGGGGGGAGGACGGCACCAGTGTGTATGTCTCTCCTGTTCTGTCCCCATCCCTGGCTCTGGATTACCCCTTTATGCCCTGTACGTCACCTCATCTAATTCTCAGAATCCTGGGAAGGACTATAGTTGAGCCCATTTCACATATTTGAAAACTGAGGCTCATAGAGGCGAAGCAACCTGAGGCCAGGGTCCTGATCTCCAAATACACCCATCCTCTTGCCCTAATGTGACACTGCATCATAGTAGCAAGTTGTACCTTGGATTCTCAAATCTATCCCCTGCTGCCTCCCAAGGGCCAGGTTTCCAGCCCCATCCCCTCTCACCTGCACTGTGTCAATCTTAACCATCTCCCTAACTCTTGCCAGCCAGCCTCCCCCACTTCTGCAACACCCTGTGTCCTCCCAGATGTCCAGTTCAATGGCCTTCCTTCCAGCCCATGCATTCATACCATCAACAAGTGCCCCTGTCTAGGGACACCAGAGGCATTCTTTCCTGGTGATTTTTCCCAGTCCTGAGCACCCCTCCTGTGCTTCTTTTATTCTATAGATAAGGGAAGGGGGGGAAACTCGATGGACTTAGAGCTTCTGGGCTCCTCCCCCATCAGCTATTTCCAAGTCTCACTGTTTTTTTTTTTCTCCTAAAGCTTTGTCTAGTTCCTGTCTCTTCCCTTCCAGAACCTTCCATATTTCCTCATAGACGACTGCCTTGTTGGAAACACACCACCGCACAAGCCATCCACCTGACATGGGGCAAAGGCGTCATTGTTTTGTGGATTCATCACAACGTGCTTACAAGAGAAAATAAAAATCAGGTCATCGTGCTTTCTTAAGAACGCTGATCTGAATGCGAAATTCCAATGCCACAGAATCACACTGTGTATTCAGATAGATGCTAGGGAGAAAAAGCTTAACCCTTCCCCGTTCAGGATAAATTCCCCTTGGCTAGAAAAGTGGCCTCTCCTCCACGGTCAGGAATATTTACAATGGTTTACAGAGAAGAAACTAATCGCTTTGAGTAAGAGAGGTACGGGGGAGCGGGGGACAGCTAAGCTCTAAGTTTTGAATGTGGTGTCGCACAGTATGTCACATCTGGAATAGAGAACATTCTCTATTCCAAAGAGTTAAGAATGTGGTGAGATTTGGGTTTTAGTTCTGACTGCTCCAGACTGTAAAAATACCCTCTCTTTCTTCCCAGGTTTTCCTAAATGAAGTAAGATTAAAAACAAACGAACAAACAACAACAACAAAACCTTAGCCAGGAGTATTATTTGACTGTAGAATTTGTCCTAGCCAGAGTACAAACAGTTAACAAAGAAGAGAAGAGATGTAGCAGGAGGGGGCTGAGCTTATCTCGCCAAGTAAAGGACAACCAGCTACAGACAAACCAAGTCCGTGGTACCAGAGGGAGTAACAGGCTCTAGTGAAAACCCACGGCCGTGACTATTCCCTCTAATAATAGAGTTCTTGCACAATCAGAGGTATGAGAGTGTTGTCCAGGTTCTGAAGAGCCCGGATCATTTCTTTGGCTTCTGTTTCATGATCTCTAAGATGTGGGTACTAATGACGTCACAGGGTCGTTGAAGGAAGCATTCATCACTTTTCCATGCTTTTCCCAGGTGAGCTCAATCGGTCCTTCAGGTCTTCTGTTCTTATTGTCCACCTGACTGAGGGAACGAGGCTATTTATGGAGGGCCCATCGTACATTCATTGGTCTGCAAGCTACAGTATGCGGTGGGGTGTGGGGTGCAACCCACGTGATATTTGGCATGAAACGGTTCAAGAGCAACACCCCTCCTAACTTCCGACTGTAGCTGCCAGGACTTCTTTTTAATAGTGTGATCTAGAAAACGTCATGGTGTCTGTGTTTCTACCTGACAGCAGAATCTGTTTGCAGCTCACGCGCCAACAAGGAAGTGAGTCTTGCTCCCAAAAGGCATTCACAACACCCCTACTTTCTCCACAGAGCAGTGGAATTCAACACTGAGAGGGAAGAGGTGGGAAGCTAAGAACAGAAAGGGAACCATGCCTGCATTCACAAGCAGAGCAGGCAGCCAGCATTTTTGCAGAGCGAGGAAGGAAGCTACCGGCTCGGAGACAAGAGTGCGAACGGTTGCACTGAAGGAAAATGCGGCAGGTGCATGCACAGACAGGACAGGCCCGGGGTCCTGCGCAGGAAGATGCCCGCCACGCCACGGCAGCAGGTGTGGCATTCACGGAGGATGGGCGGGGCGGGGGGTGTCGGTCCTCCCATCCCTGGCCATACAGGTTACCAGGAATTCCTTATGGGAAGGTTCTCAGTCCTGGGGCCTGAACAATCATCAGTCCTGGGTGCAATCATCTGGGAAACATGCCTGAGTGCAGCCCAGCCCGATCTCCCAAGGATCCCTGGAGGTAGTGCCCTGGCATTTCCCAAACATTAAATGCCATTAGCCGGTCTGACTCCGCCTCCAGTTCTTCCATATCTTTCCCGCCTTCATTTTCCCTACATTTGAACTTGAAGAGACCTCCAGGTCATGGACGCCTCCACTTCCCCATACCCTCCTGGTCTCTCTTCCTTTCCAGCACAGTCTGAAGTCTGTAGTCGTCTGGGTTCTTCAGAGAAACAGAACCAACACGAGATAATAGAGAAATTTATTATAAGGACTTGGTTCCTGTGATGATAGACGTGGTCCCGAGATCTGCGGTCGGCACACGGGAGACCCAGGAGAGCCGGGAGAAGCCCCTGTCCCAGCGCAAGCCCTCAGGTAGGCAAAGTTCCCTCTTGCTCTGCCTTTCTGTTCTATTCAGGTCTTGGACTGATTGGGGAGGGCCATCAGCTTTACTCAGTCTTCTAATTCAAATGTTAACTGCATCCAGAGGCCCCCTCAAAGACACATCTCTGGGCATCCCCTGGCCCAGTCAAGTTGACACATAGAATTAACCAGCACAGACTCCATGGTCAATCGTTTGGACTCTAGTGAGGGCCTCCATGATTCCTGCCCCATAAGATCCAACGTCTGCATTTCTACACCCAAGTGCTCAGTGCTTTGAGGGAAAAGTGCATACCCTGGACCTGGAACAACCACAGATTTGTCTCTCCACTGCCAGCTGGACCCTCAGCACTCACTTGCCCTCACCTCCTAGTTAGTGATCACACGTGCACTGCCCCTCTCAGGCCTCCTACTTAGACCCTTCCCAGGGTCCTGCCACCTCATGCCTCCCTAACTGTGAATCCAAACACACCTGCTCTTACCCATCATGGTTCATTTTTCCCAGTTCCCCAAACTTCTCTCCCCACTCTTGATTATGATCACTTCCTCCCCTCTGTCTCTCACCTCCTTCCCTTCCTCCTTCCCTCTCTCTCCGTCCCTCTCTCCCTTCCTCTCTCTTTCCCCCTCCCTCCGTCTTCTCTCCCTGCTCACGCTCTCCCTCTCTTCCTTCTCCCTCCCTCTCTCTTTCTCCCTGCCCATCTTGCTTCCTTTCCCTCAGTCTTCAGACATGCTCAATTCCCTCCCATCCTGTGATTGACAGAATAATGCCCCCCACCAAAAGACGTCTGTGCCCTAATTCCCAGAGTCTGTGAATATGTTACGTTATACAGCAAAAGGGACTTTGCACTGATTAAATCAAGGACCTTGAGGTGGGAAGCTCTGCCTGGATTCCAGGTGCACCCAATGTATTCCCAGGGGTCCTAACAAGAAGAAGAAACGAGGGTCTGAGTCAGAGGTGTGACTACAGAAGCAGGGATCAGAGTGTTGCAAGAGGGAACCATGAGCTAAGAAGTGCAGATGCCCTCTAGAAGCCAGAAGTGCAAAGAAACACATCCTCCCCAGAGAGCTTCCAGAAGGAACACAGCCCTACTGATGCCTTTAGGACTTCCCATCTCCGTAACTTAAAGAGAATGTACCGTGTTGTTTTAAGCCCCTAACGTTGTAGTAATTTGATAAAGCAGCCACAGAAAACGAACACGCATCTTAAAAATAATCTCCCTCAATCTAAATCCCTCCTTAGGGCACCAGCCAAAACTCTCCCTTCCTTCTTATCCAAACTTTTTAAATTAGTTGTCTGATCTCCTTACTCAGACTTCTTCAACCCCCATGCAACCTACTGCTTCCCGTCCCCTCCCTACAGACATGGATTTTATAACTTATTGGTTAGAATAACTTATTGCCAATGCCATGGGAACCATCCAGCCTGAGAATGTTCAATGAGTTTACTGGAAGGGTGGAGTTGACTGCCACCTCCATACTCACATCCTGAAGTCTATAGCTCCACGCCCAACTTCTCCCTGTAGCTTCAAACCACATGTCCACAGCCAACAGCACGTTTGCACTTAGGCAACCGATAGAAGCCTCAAACTCAGTTGTTTGAAGCAAAATTCATTGCCACTGCCTGCCCTCCCGGCCCCACGCAAAAGCCTTGCACTACTCTATCTCAGGTTGCACTGCAATATAGAACATATCACCAAGGTTAGAGACCCACGGTTCATCTCGATTACTTACCTCTCCTTCGGTCACCCGTATCCCACCAATCTTGCCAGTCTTGCACCCTAACTATCTCTTGAATCCATACATTTTTCTTCATTCCCCATGGTGGCTAGCTTATTTGAGGTCGCCATTACTTCTCGCCGGGAATCACCTCTTCATCTATCCACCTGCTTCCACAGGTACTGATCTGTTATTCCCACTGCAACCAGAGTAATCAATCAGCAGCGGAAAATCGACTGTTTATTCCCTGCTTACAGCCTTTCAGTGGCTTCCGACACAAGACAGAGCACGCTGCGTGGCTTATGAGGCTTTCAATAATCTCATGCCTACCCAGCCTCTCCTGCCGCATTTAACTGCAGACCCTGCCTCAGGCTTCATGTGCCATCAACACTGCGTGTACCTTGCTCCCATAGCTCTTGGCCTGTTGATTCAGATCCTTCCAATCCTCTTCTTTCAGTTACTTGTCCTTCAAGACTCAATTCAAACACCATCTCGTAAAGAAAAGTTGTCTAGACTCTCCCAGGCTGAGCTAGGTTCCCCTCCTCCCTGCTCCCAGAATGTGCCTGCCAACACCTGGCACGGTGCCCAGTGCATCAGTGTTTGCTGAGTGAATAAGTGAACACATAAACAGTCCATTACAGTTAATAGGTGCCATACCAGAGGTGAGAAAGATGCTTGAGGAGCACGGGGGAGGTGCCTCCCCCTCCTGGAGAGTCCGGGAAGGCTCTGAGAAGGAAGCAACAGCTCGGAGCTTGGGAGTGACGTAGAGGAAGGACGGGAATTATGTGCTAGGCAGATAAGCAGAGTCAGATCCCTGCGCGTGTCACCTCTGTGGTCACACAGGGACCAGGCTTGCTTTAAGGCTCTCTACCATCACCCTGAAATTTCCTTTGAACACGAACACCTGTGTCTTCCCCTCGCACTGGGCCCACACCTTTGGCACCCAGTCGTGCAGATAAGACTGACTTGTCCAAAGGTAGAGGAACTTGAGAGTTTGCAGGGGCTCCTCGGGACACCTGACCATAGCTCCAGTTCCGGCTGTGCCCCTGCAGGGCAGACACTTAGCCACAGTAAGAGCACATCTTGATCTATTTATACATGTTTAGAGTTTAGGCGGGAGACATCGAACCCACTTTCCCAAGCATTCTTCTGCTCAACACTTAAACACACATATCATGGGGAAAATCAAATCCATACCATTCAGATTCATTACATTTTGCTCATCAAATGGCCCCCTGCCCCTCCCCACGAGGCCCATCTCATGTCCACAAGGCCGTCTCAGCTCTCATAAAGTTTCTGGGTGTAAAAACGGGGGATTTGAAAAATCTGAATCTGACTAAAGAAAACTGGATTTAAACCTCAAAAGATCCAACTGAGGGCTTCAGAGGGGAGGGGGTGGGGGATTGGGATAGGCCAGTGATGGGTATTAAGGAGGGCACATATTGCATGGAGCACTGGGTGTTGTACGCAAATAATGAATCGTGGAACTTTACATCAAAAACTAGGGGTGTACTGTATGGAGACTAACATAATAAAAAATTATTATAAAAAAAAATAAACCTCAAAAGATCCGATTACATTTTGCAACTCTAGCTCTCCCAGATCAAGACGGGGGGGGGGGGGGGGGGGGG